>NC_046155.1:131251487-131466487 GCF_011064425.1 Rattus rattus
CAGCACCATAGAGCAATAAGGTGTCAGCATTTATGTCCACTCTGAGAACAGCCCTTCTACATAAATATAAAAGGATAATTACTCCAGGGTAAAATAGTGGAGCAGGCATTGTTTATGACAGGGATTAGTGGAGGTGAGCATTTGAATGCATAAAGCCACCAGGAAGCAGTCACTTCAAAGCTAGACAGAGATCAGTGAACTACCAGCAGCTGCTGGACTCACACAGCCAGGAAGTCACCAAACCTATCTGTGGACATGCTCCTCCTCTCTTCCTTAAACATAAAAAAAGGGAGGTCTCAAAAATGAATGGCCACTTATGGAATGAACCAGACTTAACAACAACCTTTAAGCCCCTTCACCACCACCGAGCTAGCCTGAGTTGCTATGCTTCTGCTAGCAAAGCTCCGGGAGTCCCAGGATACTATGAGAAAGAAAGGGGGAATGGAAAAGGAACACTGGTTAACCAAAAAGGGCAAAACACTTTACAAACACCATCCTATAAAACTGGACAGAAAGCAGGCAGCACCTGTGCCAGCAGTAATCAAGTTATTTGGTAGCTTGTTCCTCTCACCAGCCGGCTTTACAAGTCTGAGCTACAGGGTTTGCTCAACTGGAGCTGGGCTTGTAGAGTCTGTCAGCCTGGGTGACGTCAGGAGTGGCTGGAACTCTCTGCTACCACTCATTCCTCTCAGATGAAGTCAGGGTGGACAGGAATGAGATGACACCTGCCATTGTAGTATAGCAAATATGCTCAAAAGAGTTTTTAAAAATGCAAGAAGGATGCTGCTTTAGTACAGTTTTAAAGACAGATTGGAAAACAGGGAACAAAAGAGTGGGCAGAAGGAAGAGAGGGAGAAAGGCAAAGTGAGGAAACAGAAAAAGCAAGAAAGAGGAAGAAGGAATTTTGTACACACCAAGTTTGCTCTGTTTTTCAGTCAGTTCCACTTTCTATAAGATGTGGTAACATCTATAGATGTTCCCCTCCCCCACTGCCATTAATTTTACACACAGGCTTGGGAAATCAAGACAAACTTCCTCAGTTCAAAATTAATGATATTAAGCTGGGAACGCCGACCCTGGAATGCCCTGATACTCCATTTATTTCAAATTCTAATAACATATGAGAATGGCCCTGTTTATTCAGGGTTATTTACTGGAAAATTAGCCCTCAGTCAAAAAATTATATTTACAGAAGCAATTATCAGATCCAAGAGGAAAACAAATGAAATGAGTTCTTTCATCCAGCCTTTATTAGTGACAGCTCCGTCTGCAACAGGCAGAATGGGGGTGGTAAACCAGTGAGAGTTTAAAAAATATATAAAAGGTTAATTTTACAAAAAGAACGAGTTCAATATAGTTTCCTGGTCCTAATTTTCTAATAAGCAGTATTCTGGAAATATTTTGAAATACCACACATCCCAGAAAATGAACTTTTCATCTATTTCTATGATACACAGCTAAATCTTAACTAATTTCAACTGATCAGGTGACAGTGATGTTAAAAGATGAGGTGTGAATTTCAGTCTTCTTCGCAATATCTGTAAGCTGTGTGACTTTAGGCAAGTAACTGAACCTCTCTGGGAGTCTTCTCTCAACTATGGGCAGCAATATAAAATTTTGATGGTAGAAGGATGAGAGAAAACATGCAGAAGGCACCGAGCACAGTGCCCTCCAAACCAGCATCCAGTTGTTTGATTTAATTAACACAGATAGAAGTTAGGAGAAAATATGGCTATTGCCTGCTTTTTATGTAGTTAAATAACAGAAAAAAAAAAGATCTGGATGAAATCCATTAGTACACTTCTCAGCTTCGAGCAATGAATATAAGAGACAGACAGTAACAATTTTTTTTTGCCTGGAGATAATGTAAGTCCCATAAACAGACATGAGACTTACCCCACTGCGGATCTATATGCCTGCCTGTCCCCGGGGACAGTATATACGTAATTTGATGCGTCCGTTACTGTCGTAATTGGGAACCAGAAAAGCTGTCCTTGTATAGAAAGGGAGCCGAGGCTCTCTGCAATGTCAATGAGGTAAGATCAGAATGACATTTCCAGTATAATGTTGGCCAATTAGATGTTGGAAATATGTATGCACCGCTCTGAACCACCTGTCATGTCTCTGGGTTTCTAATGGGGAAGAGGAGGAGGTCACCAAAAGGAAAAGCAGAAATCATGGAAACCAACTGTAAAAGTGAGGTTGGCTGGGAACAGCATGCTGAGGGAGTCCTAGCTGAAACCGCTGCAGAGCCATTTCACTGAGAATTGCAAAACTGCCCCCATTGCCCATGTCTTCAGAGGGTTTCTAGATTTCAGAAAGAATTTTAAGAATGTCTTGCTGACAGCTTAATGAAGGAACACCACTAGGCATCCAGGGTCCTCACCAGCCTCTTCCTGTGCCACAACAACAGCAGCAGCAGCAGCAGCAGCAGCAGCAGCAGCAGCAGCAGCAGCAGCAGCAGCAGCAGCAGCAGCAGCAGCAGCAGCAGCAGCAGCAGCAGAAGAAGAAGAAGAAGAAGAAGAAGAAGAAGAAGAAGGAGAAGAAGAAGAAGAAGAAGAAGAAGAAGAAGAAGAAGAAGAAGAAGAAGAAAGTCTGTGTTCTTCCAATGAGGTTTTTACAGAAATGAATTATGCCATTAAGTGCCAAGAAGAAAATTAGCTATGAGCTTTTAAATTTAAAATGATCCCCTTTTTAATTGTAAAACAGTGGCACTTAACTACTATTGATCCTGCAGAGACGCATTAGGGAACAGGGTCACCATAACTGTTAATATTCAGAGCTTAGTAAAAGAGCATCAAAGGACATTTTAATGTCACAGACTTTCTCAGGGAGTTTTTAAAGAAGGTTTGACTCGGCCAGCCTATGAATGAAAAGGACATGAGGTAGACAAATGTAGAAATAAATGTGATAGCAATTTTTTCTGCTAATCAAATCATAACTCAAGATTGATTTTTTTGGCAAAAGTTTATGTCATATAGATTTCCAAGGCTAGTCGACATTTAAAAGTCAGAGTATACATTTCCTATAGACTGGGACGTTTTCAGATGATCATCCAATGGGGAATTTTTTTGTTTATTTTTGAGCACACAAGTGTAAGAGAACTTCCCTTCTGGGGAAGCCCATTCGGCTCCTGTGTGCTTCAGTACGGAAGAATGTGAAATGTCACGGGCGCTTTTATTTCTCTCTGCAAAGTCTGTCCTGTGCTTTTGAAAATTTTTATTGGATGATGAAGTGCTCAGTTTTTTTCAAGGTAAGAGTTCCATTTTTAGGACATGTTCAAAGGTGATTTTATTTTTTCGGTGGGATTGGGAAATGCTGAAGTTGTAGCATCCTCTGCTTGCAGCTCCTTGGAAGCCTTTGTACTTACTTCATGCCATGAGGGTCAAGAGAGGCACTGGTCCTGTGTTAGAGCCTAACAAAACAGTTGAGGAGGTAAATGTGATGGCTTGGAACTCAGAATTCTGTATTTGTTTATGTTTGAAACAGTCAATTTGGTGTCTTTTGCAACGCCAGTCTCTTCATCCTCTGAGGGACTCCTGTTTTAGAGTTTCATCACTGTTGGTACTTACTTCAAACACACACTATAGTCACTTACAAAACCACACTTTGGGATGTTACCCGTTTAGGCAATAAAATCTTACAATAATTGTATAGATGGAGAGAGAGAGAAATCATAGAAAATACAGGTTTTATCTGAGTCACTCACGTTTCTATTTCCAAACTACAGTATTTCCTCATGTGTGGCCAGGCTGTTCTTGAGGACACCTGGAAATGGTCTGACAGCCATAGACCTACAGAACATAACTGATCCTATAATCAGGTAGATGTCTATTCTACTGGACATTGGAGTGGAACTAAGGAATCCATTCTACCCAGGCTAAAAAGTAGTAAAACCTGAGGGGGGGGGGAACAGATGAGAAAGTGGGTATTCTGCTGTCATGTCCTGAGGGAGTTTTGAGCAGAGAAGATGAGACAGACACCCAAAAGCACAACGCAGGGATTGGAACTCATCAGATGAATCATGACTGGCAAATGGAGATGATATCCTTAGGACATTTCAGATAGGAAGTAAGAGCACACCACTTCAGGGGTACGAGGCTGAGTGAAAACCATACTTATCTTAGTTTGAGTCACTACTGCTGTGATCAAACACCATGACCAAAGCAACTTGAGGAGGATGGGGTTTATTTGGCTTATATTTCCATATTGATATTTGTCATCAAAAGAAATCAGGACAGGCGTGGCAGAACCTTCCCCTAAAGAAGATAGATTTCAGGGGACCAATCACTAGGTGAGAAGTAGGCAGGGCTTCTGGGTCAGATAGAGAAAGAGGGGAGGCTGGAGAAAGACACTTCCATTCAGATGGGAGAGGCAATGGCGACAAAATGTAGGTAGGGGAGGCCTCTGGTTCCGGGGACAGATCCATTGGGATATGCTACCTGAGGTTTTATAACTTAGAATGGCTTGCAAATTAGGATGCTAGTTTGCTGTGCCCAGCTACCGTGTTACCTGTTGATTCTAAACTAAGATTTTGTGGTGTTTTCCTTCATGCAGCAACTCAGTTGGGTTCCAGATAGAAAGGTAAGGTGGCAAAGCACAGGTTTTCGAGAAGTGCACCCCAGCTAGTCGCGGGAACTTGAAAGTGTGGGGCTTGGGTGGCAGCGATCCGCCATGGGAACTTAGCGAGCCAGGTGGAGAGATTTCAGAGCTCTGGGTCAGAGTCTACTGAGATGAGAACAGGTTGGCCGGCCGACAGTGCCTTGCTGGCGGTAGCATGGGATTTACATATTTAATATTTCCCGCCACAAGGCAGGAACCTAGAAACAGAAGCTGATGCAGAGGCCATGGAGGTGTTACTAACTTGCTCCCTAAGGCTTGGTGAACCAGCTTTCTTATAGAACCCATGACCACCAGCCCAGGGATGGCCCCACCCACACTGAAGCTGGGCTCTTCGGCGTCAATCACTAAGAAACTCCTCTACAGGGTTGTCTACCCCCCCAATCTTATGGATGAATTTTATCAACTGTGCTTCCTTCTTCTCAGAGGACTTTAGCCTGTTTCAAGTTAACATAAAATTAACCAGCACACAAGTCCTTAAAGAACCAAACCATAGGGCAAGTTCCTCATTTCGGCCATCCAAATTTTTCAAGATGTGGCATCTTATAAAGGTACTTGAAGCCTAATGCCGAAATAACAGTGAGAGTTGAAAAGAACCAAATTTCCAATATGCAGGATCAAAGCCTACTACAGAGGGTTCAAAAATAAGATTACACCATAAGCACAAGCTACTTTCTAGCCTGAATCACCACAATGCCATTCAGCTGTGTTCTCTGTTCTCAGTCTTGTTCATCCTTCAGCTTGTGCCCCCATGTGTTTATATAGTAACTCCAGGTAGATTCATTAACAAAGCCGATCACATCTTTCCCCTGATTCTTCTTCACTGGTTCTCCAAATCACTTCAAAGTACCAAATCCTCAGCCCTCTGTTTGAGGCGGCTGGACTTCTGTTTTCCCTACTGTCTTCTTCACCTTTCATTTGCTCACTGTTGATGCTGGGCAAGGGTTCACTGTGAGACACAAAGAGGCCTGAGACTAACACACCTGATTTTTAAGAAGTGTTTTTATCAAAGCTTAGTTAGCCTGCAAGGAGGTGAGAGTTCTGCAACAGGCCTTCCCGCTGACTGATAATAGGGCTTTCAAGCACTATAAGTGAAGCAGGGCTAATAGGTTTGGCAATGTCATAGCATCTGAACCTGTGCAGCTGAAAATATTTTAGTTTCTCTGGAACTTTTTGCTTATGGAAAGTAGCTTGTTCGGAGAATTATCTAGAAGAGGGAAGGAAGGGGTGCCAGAGTATTTGGATTTCTGAACCAGATGACCATATGAATTGTCCACTGTTTTACCATTAACTGGAGTTGAGTTTACTGAATAAGCCAGCCAAAACCTAGAGGAAAAGAGATTATTAGCATGTGATGTCCAGAAGTAAAAGGCTACCAGATAACTGAATGTTTGTCTGGAGTTCAGGAAGAATCTATGTTCTAGCTAGATTTCCTGGGAATAGTTCCTAACGTTACAAGCCATGGGAAGGAATTAAGGACATTGGAGATATCTGAAATTCTTCAAAAATGAGGGTCTTATAAATTCTCTACATTGGTAAACTTCATTATGTAAAGTAGATTCTCAAAAGAATCAACAAAGCTCATAAAGTGCCTTGACAATAGAAGGTAAATAACTGGAAAATGCTTTGTGTCTTCAGTATTTAAGGAGTTAATATTAGACTGCAATATAAAACTCTCTACAGCCTTTGCCTGCTCCTGTGCCTACATTCACACTGCTTTGTCAAGCCACTGTCTCAGGGATGTTAAAGAGCTGTAGCATGGCAGGTATACACATAACATTCCTTGCTTCTAAATCCTTTCCTCTCAGAGACCTGTGGATTTCTCTCTCTACCTATCTTGGTCTTATGCCACTTAATGACCTAAATTGATAAAGTTTGCATTATATCCTTTTACTCACCCCATTGTCCCTTACTCTCTTTTGAATGTTCTGTTTGGCCCTCATACACAATTTCTCAGGAAAAAAAGACCTTCCTTACCCCCCATAGATATCACATCTTGAGAAAGCTCTTGATAGATCACGTGTACACTTCATTAATGACCTATTTATGTGTGTGTGTGTGTGTGTGATATACTTCCACCAACCAGACTACATACTGTAGAGAGTCATTAACTATCTGTATGATGCTTCAATTTACAATTCTATCCATATAACATAAGCAAAGGAGAATAAGAAAGAGGTTAAAAGGAGAGAAAGTTAGCTTGATAGGATGCATTCCAAGATTGATACTTGATTTCTAAATACTAATTGAATCTCACTCACTTTTACAATATTTAGCTTATCTTTTCTGTAAATAGTATAAGACTCTAGGGAAGATTAGATAATATAATGTGTGTAAACATACTTTCTAAAGTTGAACAGAGTTCCTATTAATATATATGCATATAAAAATTTATCATAGGTGGAAATCTGAATGATGATTCAGCGTGTTCTTAATTTGCTTCCTAAGTACTAAAAACAATTTAAAATAATTGAAAATTGATTATATAATTTGTGATTCTCTGTGTGTGTGTGTGTTTGAGAGAGAGAGAGAGAGAGAGAGAGAGAAAGAGAGAGAGAGAGAAGCAAAAGGAATCACATTAAAACACATACCAAAATCTAGACCAGTAAGATACAAGACATGAAATTCCTGTACCTAGCTGCCATTTCTAATGAGAAATGTTCCTTACAGTTTCAGGTGTTTGAACAAGTGGTCCCCAGCTGATGGCTTTGTTTGGAGAAGTTTATGTTTCGTCTTGCTGGAAGAAGTATATTATGATGGCAGCCTTTGAGAGTAAAATTCCTCACTCACTTCCAGATTGCTCTGTCTCTCCTTACTGCTTATGGTTCATGAGTACTCAGCTTCCTGTGCTTGTCATCAGTCCTGCCACATGTGGCCATGCCTCACCCCTTGATAGACTCTTATTACTCTGGAACAGTCAGCAAAAGTAAAATCCTTTCATAAGTTGCCTTAAAACATTGCGTTTTTATCACAGCAACAGAATGTAACCAATACACGGGCTAATAATTCTAGCCATAAGAGAGTAAACAATGTAATTCCCTAATTCTGGTAGAGAGGAAAAGGCAATTTTAGAATAAAAGTTTAAATATATTACAAGCATTCAGAAATATGCTTTCCAAAAATCCATCTGAAATAGAGTACACTAAACTGCTGTTTTAAAGGAGCTGAAGGAGCAAGTTTGCAGATGGCCAAATGTCGTTTGGACACAAGAAATTTTACTTCTGAGGACATTCTTACAATCTAGACATTTATATAACATTTTATATTTTGTAGAGTCAAAAGAATGGAGGACACCAAGAGAACATGGCCAAAAGAACCAACTAAGCTGGGCCCATAGGGGCTCACAGAGACTGAAGAGACAAGCATGGGACCTGCATGGGGTAGCTCCAGGTCCCTCTGTATGTTATAGCTGTTAGCTTGGTGGTTTGTGGGACTCCTAACAGTGGGAACAGTGTATCTCTGACTTCTTTGCCTGCCCGGGGGACTCTTCTCCTCCTATTAGGTGACACTGTCTTACTGTATCTTTTCTTGTCCTTTCTGGCTGTCATCTCATGGAGGCCTACTCTTTTCTGAAGAGAAAACAGAGGGGGAGTGGATCTGGGAAAGAGAAAAGGTTAATTGGGGGAGAGGTGAACTGGGAGGAGTGGAGGAAGGAGAAATGTTGGTTGGGATGTATTGTGTGAAAGAAGAATCTATTTTCAATTAAAAAAATTAAAGAAGCTTGATTAAATATTCAAAAGAAAGGCATAGTTTTTTTTACATTTTATGTTTCAATACTTGATGGTCTCTTTTTTCAATTGATAAATAGTACATTAAAGACAGTAGATCAAAATCTTTATTATGCTTATCTTTATACAAAATTCTAGTTCTGTGGCCGTAATTCTTGATTTCTTCTATGGGCAAAAAGTAAGATTTTTTTTTACATTATATTGTATAGAAATAAAATCATGGTGGGACCCTTAAAACCATGTCAGAATGAGGAGTTTTATTATTGCAAGTAGACCAGGAAGAGATACTTTAAAAGCCTCTTTGCAAACAAGCTAGACACCAAAGGGAGGTTCTAAACAAATCCAGTGTTGAAATTCCTCTCCTGTGTGTAGTAATGAGAGTTAGTCAGACAGTTACGAGTCACATAGATGAGCCAAGTAGAGAAGGTGTTTCATATGTCCTCCAGTCATGAATGCTGTATCCACAAACATCTCTCTCCTTGCCCTCCAAGCCATGAGACACTCACCCATTTTGAAGAGTGAGGTGGGAATTCCTTTAAAAAAGAGAGACAAAAAGACAAATCCAAATCTTTTAATGAATGGAAATGTGATGTCCACTCTCAGTTGTCAACTTGACATCTGGAATGAACTAAAAACTCAAGCAGCTAGACACATCTGTGGAGGATTTTCAGTTAATTGGATCATTTGAGATGGAAGACCTACCTTAAATCCAGTCTTGGGTTTCAAAGACCCTCAGAAAATCCGGGCCAAACTTCTCAGGCCATTTATATAAAGAACACGGAAGAAGGAAGATTATGCTTTTTGCCTGATGGCCTTCGTGCTCACTGGAATGTTCATATCTCCTGCTGCTCACGCATTCCTTCACTGGAATCAGAGCCTACTTCTTCAGAATTCAAATATGTACTGGAGACCAGCTGACATGACATGAGCTCCAGCCTCATGAAACAAGCAATTATTGGATTTTCAAACTTTTGTCAGGAGACAGCCATTGTTGATCCGCTGGACCACAGCCTGTAAACTACTCTAATAAATCATGTGCATGTACGTTTGTCCATGTATATATGCATGTGTGTATATGCATATATCAGTGTGTGCATACATATATACTTGAACAAAATACACACACACATACACACACACACACACACATATATATATATATATATATATATATATATATATATATATCCTGAATTATGCAGGAAGTATTTGTTCAAAATCAAAGAACAGAGTGCAAGTCTCTATAGTCTAGCAAATGGGGTTCATTTTCAGTAGTAGCCAAAGGGCAACGATGTTTCTTACTCCTCATGTGCATTGGTGGCAACCACAGCCCTGGCTGCACTCAAAGCAACAGATGAAAAGGAGCAAGCTGCAAGGGCTTTGCAGGAAACCTGCCTTTCTCACCAAGAATCCATAAGCTCTGGGCTCTCTACTCTCTAGGGTCCCACTTCAGTTCATTCAAGGCAAAAGACCCAGCAAGGTTCTGTGAAAACACAATATCTGTACTTTTCAAGTCCCTGGCTTCCAGTAGGAACTGTTTTTGCAGAATTGGTTTGGGTCTTCTAACTCTTCCCTGTGTGCCTACATCCTTCACCATGTTTTCACGGTCCCTGGGGAAGAATCCTTCCATCCTGCCACTCTGTGTTAGTTTGAATGCCCACATGCAGGTTAGTGAAGGTGGGTTCCCAGCAAATGCTCACATTAGTTCTAGTGAAGCCAAGAGCACAGATTACATTTCACCCAAGTCTGACAGTTTGGACCTGTCTCCTAGTCACAGGTGACAGCTTCAGGCCAAGTCACAAGACTTCGGAGTGTGAGGATAGGAGTTGATTGACCCAAATCTACTGCTGATGAGAGTCAGGAAGTCCTAACACCTTTCTGTCTGTTCTGGCAGGTCAATAACGTTGAATTTGCACCTCAGAAGTAGAATGGTGTTTAAAAAATAATCAAGTAGCTTCCGGAGCTGACAACCAAGCAAGTCGAAGAGTGTGATAAGGCTGTGAATTGTCCATTCCAGCCTCCCAGACAGGAAAGGTGAGGTTCAAAAAGCCTCAATGTACAGGTAGCATAAAGGAAGAAAGAAGGCAACGAGACATAGAACATCAGATGTCTAAAACTCATACAAAAAAAGGAATATCCTACATAGAACTTATTTATACTAGGAGGAAGTGTTTGTTATATAATCTGAAATTAATTTTTAATTTGAGCTTCTATATTTTGTTTGCTAAATTTAGCAGAATTAAGCAGAAAGCCAAATTTTAAACAGAGAAATACTCTAAATTAGCCAGGACTGTTCCGTTCCAAGAAACAGGAAAGTTGGCCAAACTCATTAAAATGGCAATAAATGTTACACAAATAAATGGTTGATTTTTTTTAATAACAATGATAAGAAAATTCACTTAGAAAGTAGAAAAATGCAGAGACATAGAGACAGATTTATAGAAAAAGAAAAGTAAACGTGGATCCTTTCCTTGCGCTAAGCACGAAAGCTTGTTTGAAATGCAACGGAGCCCTGCCAATGAAGGCCTGTGAAGCCCTGATGGGAAGCATAGAGGAGTACATTCATAACACAAGCCACATAAGGATTTCTCGGGGCACATTAAAGGAACTATGTTTAAAAGTGAAATGGGCAAATGGCAGTTCGAGATCGAGTTTCCTTCAGGCACACACAGAGTACGCAATTCTTGTGTGAGACACTTATTAAGTGGGTGTTTGTCAGACACATCTGAAAGGATGTAAGGCAGGTGGAAAGCAGAACTGGAAGTTAAACAAAGGAATGGCATCAGCTGCGATCCAGCCTCCGGGGCACAGAGGAAACTTTAGCATTGTCCGATGTGGAGATCAGGGACAGGCCTTGTATACCCTAGTATTACCCAGTCACTCTAGGAGAGACCATGGCTGGCTTCTAGTTATTTCCAGACGAGATTGGTCCCTTTGGCTGAGTATAGTTGTATAAAGGCTATTGCCAGAAGGTTTATAAACCAATAAATACAATAGCCAAATATGGAGGCTATTAAGAAAGGGGGGGGGTGAGGCCACCCATAGCATTTGCTGTCATTGGAACTCAGTTAAATATTCCCCAACAGCAGATGATGATACCGTGAAGGAAATAGGTTGCATACCAAAAGAAAATGTTTGCAACAGGCGAGTCTGATGAATGACTCACAATCAGCAGATATAAATGTCCAACAGCTCTAAGGTCAAGCAAGCCAACTTTGAGTGGACATATTATAGACAGAATGCCTGATAGTAAAGCAATGGTTGGCAATATCAAATACTGGCAAGTATGTGCTGCTGCTAGGAATGGAAACTGGGCCAGCCATTTTGAATGTGGCATTTTCTATAAAATCTAACTATATACTTACCTCATGAAACTGTATTGTATCCTTAAGCATTTACCTTCCTTATTACACACAGAGAAGAAAAGCATGTATAAAGATATTAAGTTACACATGCTGATTTTTGCCTACAATCAACCAAATTCAGAAATATCATGAATTACAATATTGTTATAAAATAGGTTAAAACTCAGTGTGAAAAAAACAATGGCGATTGCTGTATGAAACATGTGAGCTGTAAAACACTTAGGATAGGAAGAGAGAGACACGAAGGACTGGCTGAAGTAGAAACTTCTAGTTTCTTTGGAAAGTCAGTTATGTCAAATGTTCTTGCTGAGGAACACAGGTGAAAGACTGTCCTGCTAAAGCAAACACATGACTTTTCTGGAAGCGGATACAGGCGAAATGATGTTTTGATACAGCAAACAGGTGAAATATGCTTGATGAAGGAGTATAAATATGACCCCACAGACAGTGGGGGCCGAGCATTGAGTATTGGTTTGGTATTCTTTGCTGAAGACAAGGATATATCTAACGGTATGCCTTACATAGTGTTGTTCAGCTCAACTTGTGATAATGCTTCCATTGATAGAAACTCACCCAAGTACTGCTTGTGAAGTTCCTGTGGCAGCTTGCTGCATCAGCGGCCCCACCTCAGGCCAGTTGGCGAGCCTGACAGTTCCTTCCTGATTGACCTACAGCTGCTGGTTCCTGTGTGGCTGCCTAGAGGACTGGGCTGCAACTGCTGTGCTGTATTTGGTGTTTGCTATGGACTTAACTGCTAAGGAATAAGATCAAGTTTGCTGCCAAAGAAGTATTGCTGACCAGGTCCATTTCCCCCATATCCTGATAACTTTTCCCTCCCACTACCTCTGGTGGGTGGTGGATTAGAGGAGAGGTTGAACCTTTATTAAAAGTAGGCAACAAAAAATATATGCCTACAACTGTCCATCCCATACTCCCAAAATGTGATCTCAATAATGCTCAAGGGCTGAAGAGGGGACTCATCTCCCTGGGAAGGGGAAACAGAATAGATTTTGCAAGTGGAATGGGATCACATAGGGTTGGGAACTGAAGGGATCAGGTCAGTGGTGGGGGGGGATACTGAGAGAAATAACTGGGATTGGGGGGTCATCTCGGGGATAAGTTGTAAACCTAGTAATGAGGAGAGGGAGTCTGCATCAGCCATCTTCCATAACCAGGCGAGACCTCAAGTGGAGTGATTGGGACACCAACTAAGCTACAAAATCTTCAACCTATAGTTTGTCCAGCCTGCAGAGTGTGCTAGGACCAGAGCCTAGTAGAGTCATAGTCAAAAAGACTAGAGACCACCCAGAAATGGATAGAAGCAGATACAGATTTCCCCAGCCAAACACTAGGCAGAGCTAAGGGAGTCCTGTGGAGGAGGGGAGAAAGGATATAAAGAACCAGAAGGATCAGGGACACCCCAAAACATGAGAACACAGGCCATAGAATCAACTGATTAGGATATGCTGGGGCTTGCAGGCATCAGCCAGCCTGTAGGGGTCTGATCCAGGTCCTCTGCATATGTTCTGGCTGGGTACCTTGGTCCATTTGTATGAATCCTAACAGTGGGAGCAAGGACAGTTCCTGACTTTTGCCTACTTGTGGGACCCTTTTCCTCCTACTGAGTTCCCTAGTCTAGCCTTGTAGTGATGGTGTACCCATTCTTACTGTAGGTGCATTATTTGCTTGATATTCCTGAAATGCTTGCTCTTTTACAAGGGGAGGCACAGGGAAAATTGGGGGAAGAGTCTAGGGCAGAGAGACAAAGGAGCAGAAACTGCAGTGGGGATAAAATATGAGGGAATATTATAAACAAACAAACAATCTCAAAACCAGCCTGGGGAGAGAGAAGAAAGACAATGGTGGGCTCGGTCATGCAGCAGGCAGATCATGGTAAAGAGCCATGGAAGAGCTTTCCAGGGTGACAGAAATAACATGTTTAGAAATCAGTGACTGGTAACAAGAGAGCATGCTGTCACCCAATTATATGAAAGTATATAATAAATGTCTTTTATTTACAATGAAAATTATACCTCACTAACTTGTATCTGCTTATATGAAGAAAACTCCAAGACCTCAGTTGTGATCCCAAGAGTTCAAATCTCCTCCCCTCTTCTTTCTTTCCTCTCATGGCTTCTCCACTGACAGCCCTTTTTCATTCCCACTTCTTGTCAAACTATTCCACTTTTTCTAGAACTAATGGCCACAAGAAAACTCCGGCCAGCTCTGGGGATGGGGGTATGAACCGTGATGCTGAATCATTGCACATCGACTGAACTTACTCAGTTAAGAGGAGAGAGAGGGCACACTGGGATCCCTGTTTTCAAAGGGGCACGGTGGCAAACGGTAGTCTGTGCAAGTTGCCCCCAGATAGCTGAATCTTAGATTTGACAGAGGATTCCCAGAAGTAAAAGACCAATTTGGGGATTACCCTCAGCCAGTTTAAGAAAATGTTCATATAATACCAAGAATGGCTCATTTATCTAGAAGTTTATTGCTGCTTTTATAAAAGCCATGATAAGTCTTAATAAAATATCACAGACAGGGGTTTTGAGATAGATACAGTATTGATTTTTTTTTCTGTCTGAAGAGGTCACACTGAGAAAATGGAATCAGGTCTGCATGGAACAGGGGGTGACTTGGAAGATTTTGGAGAGAAAGCATCAGTGTATAGCCAACAGGTAAAGCTGTGTTCTTCCTCACTCCTTTCACAACACTGCCTCCTGCTTCTCTACTTGTAAATGTTCAATGAGTCTTTCTAGAAGTCATTCATCAGGCAGTCCCCCAATAATTCCCACAGTCAGCTGCCCTGGACATCAGCCAGCTGGGAATATGATCTTTGTCATGCATCTATTCTTTTTTAAATTAAAAGCTACTTCCTACATTCATTCTTTTTCCTGACTCAGAATTTACTCACCTTAACATAGGGATGTCCTTTTGAATTAACAGAGGCCCGCCATGTGGTAAAACTTTTTTCCCCCAATGCCTCTCTATACGGGCACCAAATCCAGATCTCAACAAATGCAAATCCAGTAGGCAAACCAAGGTATTTTGCTCTTGCTTACACAGCTCAGGGCTGTGTCAGGTATGAGAGACTTCCCTTAGATCAGCATTGCCCAAATGGATCAAATGACATTTTCACAGGGGTCATCTAAGACCATCAGAAAACCCAGATGTTTACATTACCACTAATAACAGTAGCAAAACTACAATTATAAAGTCCCAATAAAAACCATTTTGTCATTGGGGGTCATCACAACATGGGGAACCATATTAAAGGTGTCCAGAATTAGGAAGGTTAAGAAACACTGTCCTAGATGATTGTCTGAATTTGTGGACTAGGGAATGTTGCCTTCAACATATCAGGAAGTATCCAATCCCTGAGAGCCAGAATTAAAGAAAAAAAAGAAAAGAAGGGAACAGATGCCCCTCCCTTCCAGAGCAGGAGCACCTGTTTTCTCCTCTTCCTTGTCTCCAACAGGGCAGTAGGGGTTCTCCATGAGGCCAGACTTTCAGTCTTGAGTTGAGAATGGTATTGTCAACTAGCTTGGTTCTGAGACTTCAGACTTGGACTAGGGCACACTGATGGGGTACCCCACTACCATGCATATTTCTGTATCTTGCTATTGCTCTTGTTCTTATGGATAATACAGGCTGGAAAATTCTTCATATTTTCTTCCTCCCCCTCCTCCTCTTTTATCATCATCATCATCATCATCATCATCATCATCATCATCATTATCATCTTGTTACACATAGAACACCAAGATGAACATGCTGAAGAAGACTGACTCTGGATCATTTCTCAAGACTCTATTAAAATTTATTATTATCATTATTATTATTATTATTACAATCTTTACTTGCATTTCTTTACACATTAACCTTGACTTCTTTTGTGTCACAGCAGCAGAATTGTGTGACTCAAAAAGTTTCTAGGTAGTACCACATGAAACACAGACTTAAATACCATCATATCCATCCCAGAACAAGTGTGGCCATTCTTAGCCTGCCTCATCACCTTCTTCTGCTTCTTCTCATGGTAGTAAATCTTGAGCATGCTCCTTGGAATGGAAATGTTGTATCAAGTGCACAACAGAGAACCTAAGTCTTATGTGATTAGCCAACGATATTTATCATGCATATCAATGATACAGAACAACATACTCTAGGAAAATAACCTTTATATCAGCTAACTTTGGGCTCTTATATACTTTAAGGATCTTCAAGCACAATATATGCCAGTGTTTATGAGCATACAAATGTTTCACTTTACAGATATAAGAAAACCGCTCTCAGGGAAAAGTGTCTAGAATCTCCCACTATGTTAAAATAAGAATTGTACACAGTTCTCGAAAGACAAATAGCTCAGTAGTTAAGAGTGAGCACCTGATGCTCTTCCAGAGAACCTAGGTTCAGTTCCCAGCATTCCTCTCAGGAAGCTCAAGACTGCCCATAACTCTAGGAGTCCTGACACCATCTTCTGGCCTCTCCAAAGACCTGTACTCATACTGCATACACAAATAGATTACACACGGGGTAAACATATACAGACTGACATACATGTAAATAAAAATAGTCTTTGAAAAGAGTTATGTAGAAAATTCCTGGGGAAATATGTATTGTACATAGAAAATCCCTGGGAAGTCAAAACAGAGCTGAGAAAAGACAGCCTAGAGTGGGTGGTATCTGTCATGAGTGAGTAACAAGACAAGAGGAGTTTACCTCAAACAACTGTACAAAGCAGGGGTGTTTTAAAAACTGTTTCATTTGGGAGATTCTCCCAAGATCATAAATGGTACCAAACGTACACTCCTGTGCTGATATATCCTGGGACCATCCTCCTTTCTATGCCTGAGACGGGTGGATGAGCCAGGGAACAACAAGGAGCTCTGACAGGCTATTCACCAATATCACCTACACAGGTGGAGCTCGCCTGGTCCCCATTTCCTGAAGCTTCCACAACCCTCAAAGCAGTTGCACCAAACTTTCCTATCCCCTCCGTGAATAATCTGTTCTCATTTCTGTACTTGCTTCCTGGACATTTAGTACTTATTTAACACCAAGTTGTCTACATATGACCCAACCATAAATCCTGGATTTGTGGTTTCCTTCAAGTAAAGTTTTTCCAACAAAATTTTTCGCCCTATACCTTTTATTGGAAGTGTTTTGCTGCAATGAACTTTATACTTTTCTAGTCAAATTATCCTTTTTTTTAACTTTTATATCTTATTTAAGAAAATATTTTATGTAGGAATAAACAAGAAATTTTTCTTCATGGTTTAGAAATATTTGGATATCTCTATTTCTCTTAGTTATAGCTACAAACAATCTAAAATTAGTGCTGCGTGTTTCTACTCTTCCAGTACGAATATCCATCACTTCCAAAACTGTGTTTGACATATTCCATAGTTTCCCCACCATTTTCCAATAAGCCAATCATATTTTGAATTCACATATGCATATTGGTCTTTTTCTGGAATCTGCCTTGTGAGAATAGTGGTCAAAATATTTCAGAGTGAACCCATCCAATTCAGCTACAAAAAAATAGTCTCTGAGGATTTCATTTATTTATTTTGTTAATAAAGTGTCATATATTTATACTGACAATTCTCCCCATTTAAAGATAATAGTAATTGTTAATTTATATTTCCCTTTTGCTAGGTTTAGTACTAAGTATTTCATTTGTTCTGCTGGATATATAATATGCATTTAAATTTTACATGATGATTATTATGCTGTTATTGATGATAATGTTATAGCTAAGAAGAAAACATCCTTATTACTTTGCTAATTATTGTGATTGTTTTATGTACTGTATATAGAAAAATCATGTTTTTGCTAATAATGGAAAATTTTTTAATAGGTATACACATTTCTTCTCTTTCTTCTGCATTGTGTCTGATATAATGATGAAGAGTATAACTAACCATGAATATCTCTCTCTTGTTACTGGTATCTATTTAACTTTTATAGGTGCACCTAAGTCTGTTTGTGTGCTGTGTGCTGTGTGCTCTGTGCTGTGTGCTGTGTGTGTGTGTGTGTGTGTGTGTGTGTGTGTGTGTGTGTGTATGCCACATGCATGTAGGTGCTCATAAGAAGCAGAAGAGGGTGTCAGATATCATGGAATTGAAGATACCAGAATGATGAGCTCTCTGAGATGGAATGGGTAAATAACAGAACCTAGGTCCTCTGCAACAGCATTAATATTTTTCTTTACTTATTCACTTTACATCCCATTCGCTCCTCCCATCCTGGACACCTCCTCTCACAATCCTTCACCCCATCCTCCCTTTCTCTGAGAGGGTGAGGGCTCCCCTGGGTATCCCCCTACCATCACATATCAAGTCTTTGTTAGTCTAGGTGCATCCTCTCCCAGTGGGGCCAGAGAAGGCAGCCCAGCTAGAATATATACCACAGACAGGCAACAGCTTTTGGAATAACCCCCTGTCCCCCGCTCCAGTTGTTCAAGACCCACATGAAGACCAAGATGAGTATCTGTGCAGGAGGCAGGAGTCCAACTTAGTTGAGTCTGTTGCTTTCTGTGGAGTTTCTGACCCCTTAGAGGCTGCAGTTCTTCCTCCTGTTCTTCCATAAGAGTCCCCAAGCTCCGTTCACTGTTAGCTTGGGCGTGCATCTGCCTGAGTCAGCTGCTAGGTGGAGCATCTCAGAGGACAGGCATGCTAGACCCTTGTCTGCAAGCACAACAGAGTGACATTAATAGTATTAGGGACTGGTACTTGCCCATGGGATGGGTATCAAATTGGGCTGGTTATTGTTGGCCATTCCCTCAGTCACTGGTCCATCCCCTGTCCCTGCATTTCTTGTAGACAGGATACATTTTGGGTTGAAAATCTTGTGGGTGGGTTGGTGTTCCTATCACTCCATTGGGTGCCTGCCTGGCTACAGGAGGTGGCCTCTTCAGGTTTCATATCCCCAGTGCTGAGAGTCACAGCTAAGGACACCCCATTGACTTCTGGGTGCCTCCCCCAAACCAGGTCTTTGTGATTTCCTGGAGATTCCCCCTCAAGCCCCAACCCCAGGCAGCTGCAAATTTGTCTTTCCTTCTCCTGGGCCTCTGGCCCTCTCTGCTGTCCCTTCTCACACCTGATCCTGATACCTCCATTCCCCTCTCCATCCCCTCTCCCT
Organism: Rattus rattus; assembly: GCF_011064425.1. NCBI lineage: Eukaryota > Metazoa > Chordata > Mammalia > Rodentia > Muridae > Rattus > Rattus rattus. The sequence goes on from NC_046155.1 coordinate 131,270,350, forward strand.
CCCAGTTCCTTCCCTTCCTCTGCCTCCTAGGTCTGTTTTATTCCCCTTCTAAGTGAAATTCAAGCATCCTCGCTTAGGCCTAGCTTCTTTAGCTTCTTTGGGTCTGCGGGGTATATCATGGGTACACTGTACTTTATGGCAACATCCGCTTTTGGGTCTGAGTTATCTCATCGAGGAGGATTTTTCTAGTTCCATCCATTTGTCTGCAAAATTCACGATGTCCTTGTTTTTAATAGCTAACTAGGATTCCACTGTGTAAATGAACCACATTTCCTGTTTGCTTTCTTAGGTCAAGGGACATCTGGATTGTTTCCAGTTTCCAGCTATTGAAAATCAAGCTGCTATGAACATAGTGGAACTTGTGTTCTTATGGTATGGTGGAGCATCTTTTAGGTACAATTTCAGGAATGCTATACCTGGGTCTTCAGGTAGAACTATTTTCAATGTTCTAAGAAATGGCCAGGTTAATTTTCAGAGTGGTTGTACACATTTGTAATCTTACCAACAATGGAAGAGTGTTCCCTTTTCTCTGCAACCTCACCAGCATATGCGGTCACTTGAGATTTTGGTCTTCGCCATTCCAATTGATATATGATGGGATCTCAAACCAGGTCTTTGTGATTTCCCTTGAAAAAATGCAAAGCTTCATGAAGTGAATTCTGTAATTTTTTTCATTGCAGACAAGGAGAGTTTAGTCAGAGCATCTGCTGTTGTTAAATATTAGCCCCTTTAGAAAGGAACCTGCTTTGTTTTAATTTGCATTTCCCTGATGACTGAGGATGCTGAACGTTTCTTTAAGTGCTTCTAGGCCATTCGAGATTCCTCTGTTGAGAATTCTGTTTAGCTCTGCCCCCCCCATGTGTTTAATTGGGTTATTCGCTTTGTTAGAGGCTAACTTCTTGAGTTCTTCATAGTTGTTGACAATAGCCCTTTGTTGGATGTAGGAGCTGGGCTATTTGTCTAGTCCCATTGCTTCTGCCTTTAGTCAATAGTAAGTATTCCAACTCCTTCAGTGTTAATAAAATCATTTAACCAAGTAAGCAAGTCCTCTTCCACTTATAATAAACACATTTATAAATATTGGTTACTTTTTTCTAAAGACGTCATTATATTTCCACTTTTAGGTCTTGGACTGCTTTATGCAATTCCTTTACCTGTTTAATTGTGTTTTCCTGCATTTCTTTAAGGTGAGTGATCTGTGTTTGCTTTTAATCCAGCAGTTTAGTAAGCACATCAGTAGGCTTCCTCTCTAGGATCACAGAAGCAATGGTGGCAGAGAGTAACTCTAGAGACATTCTCTCTGTCCATGTTTTGTCCTCTGTTGGAGTGTCACATGACAATGTGTTGCCATCAGAGCACCTTGCCTATTGTCCTAGTGGGAAGTAGCAGGTTCCTTTCTAAAGGGGCTAATATTTAACAACAGCACATGCTCTGCCTACACCCTCCTTGTCTGCAATGATTAAATTACAGAACTCACTTCATGAAGCTTCACATTTTTCAAGTCTTTTTGTTCTTCCTGCCTCTTTTTCTCTCTCTCTCTCCCTTTCCTGTCTCTCACCAATAACTTAGTAAGAATAGTAACCATTAGTAGCCATGCCAAAGGTTAAACGCTAGGCTCCTTTGAAATTTCCTCCACCACACATGCTAATACATCTTTTTTGAACCGAGCCTCACTTGTGTTTTCAAGCCATATTCTTTGTCAGAATTTAGTATGGCTGGTCTCTAGCCCAGCTGACAATAGTTTCCTTGTTTCTCTCTGAAACCTCACACATTGGACATGCCTTGTCCACGGCCCTTTATGGCATCCGTTCTTCACAACTCACTTCAGAAGGGGCTATTGTGTTCTGCTTATACATCCTTAGGCTCCTCCAGCCTGCAGCCTGGATTCTTCCACAATCCTTTGATAAACCAGTTCTAAACCCCTGCAAAACAAGTGGTCAGGTTTATCGGAGCAATAGCCCCACTTCTCAGAACTGATTTTCTATAATGGTTACTTCTCTTATCTCTATGATGAAAACAAAATTAAGGAAAACATTATTTAGCTAGCAGTGGTAGAGAAGTCATGGCGCCCTGAGAGTGAGGCAGCTGGTCACATTGCATGTACTCCCAAGAAGCAGAAACATGAATGCTGGTGCTTGGGAGCCCCTTATTCTTAGCACTTAGCACTTCAGCTCACACGGTGCTGTCACCCACATTCAGGCTGGGTCTTACCTCCATGGAAATTCTATGCCCCAAATTAAATGCTTCCTTTTACAACTGGCCTTGATTGTGATGTTTCTTCATGCCAGCGAAAAGGTAATAAAAGAGACAAATGATGATGTACAGATAGAAAGACAGATAGTAGACAGATAGATTGATGGTGTAGAAGTTACTCCACATTTCAGTTCTCCTGAAAGGGTTTGAAACAAAATCTCACTTTTAACTGTGCTTCTGTTGCCTCATTGGAGCTAAAAACAGAGGAGAACCTGAAGGTGCAGGAAGAGCTTTGTAATTACACTGTTCTTTACGTAAATGTTGGTCAGACATTTTCCCATGGAAGAGGGTGTTTTCCCTATAGTAGTAAATGAAGATTATTCTTATTCAGTAAACTAGAAATTGAAATTAAAATAGATCCATACAGACAAAACACTGTGATAACCCTTAACAAGTGTTAGCGCCTCCATATGATTTCCCGATCACTATCATTCCTCTGTTCACATAAACTAATAAATCACTGTGCATGTTTTTGTTCTAATAATCAATGTCATTCTTATGGCCTACCACAGAACCTAAAGAAGTTGCTAACATTAAAACAAAGGAAAGCAAATTGTATTTGCAGGAACTCAAATCACAGAAAAAAGAGATTCTCTCCCCTGCATTTGCCAAGCTCCAGGATTTAGTGTAGTGAATTGGTTATAGTGATCTTGGGATTCATAAAAAATAAAATTGAGTTTTAAAGGATAGCAAGAGTTCCCACTGGAGAGGAGAAGGCAGTGGTTGTGGGTTTTCAACTTGGGAGGGAAGGACTGGATCCCATGGTGCTTGAGGTCAGATCTCCAACGAACACCACTGAGACGCTCAGGAAGAGGCGTATCATGGCTGACTGGGTGAGTGGAGAAAGAAGCTCTGGCAGATGTGAAAGGGGCTGGAAATGACCAAGCAAAAGCAAGCCCCTCCTTGGTCTTCCAGACTTGTCACCTCTCTACCACCCACTTTAATTTTCTTGGGCGTTAAGAAACAATGCTATTAGCACCCACCCAGAACCCTTACTGGGGAAAAAATCAGTTCAGTACTAGCTAGTATTGTTCTGCAGGTATCTTACGGGTTGTTTCCAAAAATAGAAGGGGAAAAGATACAGACAGCAGTTGAGGGGAAAGAATATTATTAGTTTAATGCTTTTCTGTTGTTCATTCGAAGTTACTATCTATTCATTCACTCAGAAACACCATTGATTTTTTCCAGTCTTTAGCATATTAGCCTATAGTAAAAAAGAAAAGATCCCTGTCTATCTCCCTTTGCTTGAGCAAGGATATGGCCAGAAGCAACCCAGTTCTGACCAGACTCTAGAAGAAACTGAACAGGGAACAATGTATTCAATGTATCAATACTAGATATATCTATTTTTTGTAGATTCCTATTCCCTTCAAGTGGGCTTGAAATCTTTTTTGCCTGTAAATAAAACATGACTATTTTCTATTCAGAAAAGCCTGTCCTGCTGTCAAAACCCAGTCGGAAAGAAGGGAAGCCATGCCTCACTAGCACTCCTGACTCATATCTGGATTTCCTTCCCAAGGAATTAGAAGAGGGTTTGTGATTCTTCAGCAACTGAGAGGAAGTTCCCATCTGAAGTCAACAGAGGATTTCATTTGTCCAGAACTACTGCTCACTTATCAGCGGCCACAGAGGAAATTTGCAAGATAATGCTGAATACTTGGCTGCATCTCATGTTCCTTTTGATTAAGATGCTGACTCTCCTCTTTTAAGTGTCCCAGTGCATCACCTTTCACAGAATCACAATAGAAAGGACAGGCAGACAACTAAAAGAAGAAATAACCGGACTCTGCCTTATCACCCCCAACTTCCCACTCTTCACAGTACTATGAAAGAAATGGAACAAGGGATATTAAGTTTTTAGGGGCAGGATAAGAGAGAAAAAAACTAATTTGTCAGCCTCAGCATTATTGAGGTGCTTATTCCTTTTCCTAAGTTATTAAACTAAGTGGAGAGAATATTGCTTGTAACCCACCATACACCCCATTCATGAATTCTCAGAAATGTCAGATAACATGGCTAGAGGTCATTCCCAATACTGGCTGACAAAGGGGTGTGTTCCAGGAAAACCTTTAAATAGCAGTTGAACTAGAGTTACTTTTTGCCAAAAATCTGGACTCCTGCAGGAAGTTAGAGCTTTCTTCGTGTTTAGAATCAGCAGATGGTTTTGCACATGAAAAGGAAGTTAGTTATTGTCTCTTTTTATTGTTGTTGTTGTTGTTTTTGTTATTTTATTTATTTACATTTCAGATGTTGTGCCTCTTCCAGGTTTCCCCTCTGCAAAACTCTTCCTCCCCTGCCTCTCTGAGGTAGCTCTCCCATTCATCCACCCTCTCCCTCCTCACTACCCTAGCATCCCCCTACACTGGGGCATCAAGCCTCCAAAGGACAAAAAGCCTCCCCTCCCATTGCTGCCAAATAAGGCCATCTTCTGCTACATATACAACTGTAGCCATGGGTCCCACCATGTGTACTCTTTGGTTGGTGATTTATTCCCTGGGAGCTCTGGTGGGTCTGGTTGGTTGATATTGTTGTTCTTCCTATGGGGTTGCAATCCCCTTCAGCTCTTTCAGTCCTTCCCCTAACTCTTCCATTGGGGTTCCCATGCTCAGTCTGATGGTTGGCTGCAAGCATCTGTATCTGTATTGGTCAGGCTGTGGCAGAGCCTCTAAGAAGACAGTGATACCAGGCTCCTGTCAGCAAGCACTTCTCCGCATCAGCAATAGTGTCTGGGGTTGGTATCTTGAGATGGGATGGATCCCTAGGTGGGGCAGTCTCTGAAATGAACTGTCCTTCTGCCTCTGTTCCACTTTTTGTCCTTTCATTTCCTTTAGTCAGGGCATTCTGGGTTAAAATTTTTGAAATAGGTGGTGGCCCCATCCTTCAACAGAGGGCAATGCCTATCCACTAGATATGTTTTCTACAAGTTCTATCTCCCCTTCGTTGGGTATTTCAGCTACTGCCATCCCTGTTGGGTGCTGGGAATCTCTTGCTTCCCTGGAATAAGGGACTTTCTAGTGGTTACACCAGTTCTCCATCCCCCACTGCTACAAACCTCCATTCAAATTCCTGACCGGCCCATATCCTCTCCTCCCACACCTGATCCTGGCCCCCCTTTTCACTCTCCCTCCTATGTCCTGCCTTCCCTATACCTCCCATGATTTTTGTTTCCCCTTCTAAGTATGACTGAAGCATAAGTACTCAAGAAATTCTCAAGACTCCAGAGAACTAAATAACCCTATTAAAAATGGGGTACAGAGCTAAACAAAGAATTCTCAGGAATATCGAATGGCTGAGGAACACTTAAAGAAATGTTCAACATCCTTAGTCACCAGGGAAATGCAAATCAAACCAATTCTGAGATTCCTCATACCAGTCAGAATGACTCAGATCAAAAACTCAGGTGACAACAGATGCTAGTGAGGATGTAGAGGAGTCCATTGCTAGTAGGATTGCAAGCTGGTACCACCATTCTAGAAAACAGTCTGGCAGCTCCTTCGAAAATTGGGGTTAGTTCTACCTGAAGATCCAGCTATCCCACTCCTGTGCATATTCTCTAAAGATGCTCCAACATCTAACAAGGACACATGCTCCACTGTGTTCATAGCCTTATTTATAATAGCCAGAAGCTGGAAGTAACCCAGAAGTCCCTCAACAGAGGAATGGATACAGAAAATGTGGTGCGGTCACACAATGGAGCACTACTCAGTTATTTAAAATAATGACTTCATGAAATTTGCAGGCAAATAGATAGAACTAGAAAGTATCACCCTGAGTGAGGTAAAAGAACACACATGGTATGTACTCACTGATAAGTGGATATTAGCCAGAAAGCTTGGAAAATCCACAATACAACTCACAGAACACATGAAGCTCAAGAAGATGGAAGACCAAAATGTGGATGCTTCAGTTCTTGTCTTTAATATAAAAGAAAAACTACTGAATCTCTTAGGAATCAAAATGATGCCAAATAAGTAAAATACACATCTTCCTAGAGCTAGGAATTGTGAGAGCTCCAAGCTATGTTTTTTAACTATGCTGAAGAGATCTATAATACAAAAGTGCCTCTAACTTGAAAGCCTCACTTGCCGAAGGACAGATAACTTCCTGGAATGTTGGGGTTGGTTTTCTATGTAAAATAACAAGGCAGGTGTTCTCATTTCTATAAACAAGCTTGCTTGCCCCAACTGCATATAGGATGTGCTTGATCACAAGTAGCCAGGGAGTACATAGGAAGAAATTATGTCAGGATGTATGCTTGCCCCTGATTGAAGGAAAGCAGGAAGTATGCAGTTTTGTGGGGTTTGCCTTCATAAACTCCAGGCTAATGGAATTTGGTACTATTCTCTGATAATCCCGGGTATGGACCTGGCCAGTATTTACTAAAGCTTACTTCAAATTTGGCTCAAAATTGTGTTAGTGGTTTTTATTCTTGCTCTGTGGAATTAACAGAGTTATGAAATATAATGTGAGGAGGGGGTACTTGGTAGGCCCATGCCAAGGTGTGCCCTGAGTAATTGCACCATACATCAGATCTGGGATAAAGGGGGTTTACTGGGGGAAAGAAGAGTGAGGACTTTGGAAAGGGTAGAGGCAGATGAGTGAGCTGTGAGGGCAGAGAGAGGGAGGGACAGGAGTGAGGACCCGGGGAAGGGGTAGAAGTAGAACAATTGACACGTAGATAGATGGGGTCAGAGACTTCATGGCAAAGAAGAGGGTGGGTAATGAAGAGAAGGACAGAAAGAGGTGGAGAGGGAACACAGATGGGGTGGGGACAGAGAGACAGAGACAGGTAGAGACAAAGAGAGACCAAGAGATAGCGTGGGAACAGAGAGAAAGAGACCTGAGATAGCAGGCATCTCTTTTATAAGCAGCTGAAGTAGAAACTTCTAGTTCTTGGAGAGTTAGTTATGTCAAATGCTGTTTTGCTGGGGCACACTGGTGAAAGGTTGTCTTGCAAAAGCAAACAGGTAAAAGAATGTTTTCCTGAAGCAGACACAGGTAAAAGGACAATTGAAAAAGGAGTATCAATATGACCCCACAGACAGTGGGGGACGGGCACTGAGACTTGGTTTGGTTTGCTCCACCTCCCTATTCTTCACTAAAGACAAGCATGTATTGGTTTGCCTTACATAGCATTGTTGAGCTCCACTTGAGAGAAACTTGCCGAAGAATTGCTCGAGAGGTTCCTGCAGCAGCTTCAGGCCGTTTGGTGAGCCTGGTGGTTTCTTCAGGATTGAACTACAGCTGCCTGGTGTCTGCTTGTTGAAAGGACTAGACTGTGGCTGCCGGTTTATGTCTGGTGTCTGCCTGCCTAGAGGACTGTTGGTCTGCAGCTCCTGAATCATATCTGATATTTGCTACACAACTGAATTGCCAACAAAAAAGATCAAGTTCGCCCCCAAAGAACTATTGCTGAACAAGTCCACTTTCCCCACATCCTAATAACTTTTCTCTCCCACTACCTCTGCAGGGTGGTGGGCTAGAGGAAAGATTGAACCCTTATTAAAGTAGGCTGGAAAAAATGTATGCTTACACACATCCCATACCTGGTACACCTGGCAGGAGGTGCTGACACATGCCATTGCTAGGTCCCTAGGAGAAGCCTAGTGGAATTGCCTGTAAGCTAACAAGCAGAGCATAAGCCCATTCTACAGCTAGAAGCAAAGAAACATAAGGCCATCATAGAGCTAAGAACAGGAAGCATAATTGGTTGGGAGAAGCTTAACTATTGTTCATAGAACTAGAAGGACTAAGGAACATTTTACCTCTAAAGGAGGATTGGTATTTTTGTCATCCACCTTTCTTTTATACAATCCTGATTCTCTCCGTGTCTTTCTGGTCTGTGTTCCTGTAAAAGAGCCATTGTAATACCCTGAAAGGAAAGATAAAGGGAGGAAAAGGCTTAGGGGGTGGATTGGGAGAACACTCTACTGTTTTTTCCAAAAGCCATTTTACAGTTCATGCCTAGCAAGTTTAAACAGGGCAGACTTCCTAAGAGTCTGCCTGAAGTCATTCTTTTTTACTGTGTGTCCAAGATGATGTTATCGGGCTGTGTGAACCTGGCGCTACAAGGAATCCTGACACAGGAACTGTCTGAATGTGCTATGCCCTTTCTTTGCCTCTGTTAGAAACACAGTATAATCTTCATGCCACACAAAGGAATACATGAACAAAACAAAAGTTTTTTCCCAAGGCAATTTTTTTGTGAAACTGACAGGCCAGAACCCAAACATGGCCAGTGAGATTGTGACCATGACCGTGTTCTTTTTTTTTTTTTTTTTATTGGTTTCTGCTCAACATCATAGTCTTTTAACAATAGGTAGTTGCCAGAGTATCTGTGCGAAGAAAATTAAGGAAAAGGGAAGAAGACAACCAATTTCTGCCCTCAAGTTCCAGGGATGAGAGGGATTATAAAAACAAAAGTTTCTGTAGTGTAGACTAACAGATTTACATAAAAAGTTAACAAGGTGAGGAGATATGAAATATTGTCCCTTGGTGGGCCAACAACCTTTGATAAGAAACTCCTAGGTTTCCACCCCGTATTCAGTTCTAATGCACTGACAGAATACCAATTGTCATTGGGTCCCCAAAAATCTGCAGGCCAGAGCTGCTGTGGTTACTATTCAATTTATGGTATAATACAATGTTTATATTTTCTATCTTTGTAGAATTCATATGTTCTGCTCTGCTCGAGATAACATTTCTAAGTGAGGTCTTGATACCCCATTCTTTTATCATTCATCCACACCATTCTTTGCCCATCAGTATAACTGGAAAATTACTTCAACTATGTAGAAGAGTGAAAATTTTTTGTGCATTGCTCATACTATTTTCTGGTGATTGAGTGAGTGAGATACTGGGCAGAAGTGCTTTCCACAATCTAGTAAGAACTCAGCACACTTTGGCTTGGTTGGTGACTATTGTCCTTTAGATATTGCATGGAATCCTAAGTCAGTTATCCAGCTCCGCTTTCGGTGTATACTTGTGATATACTCTGAGTAACAGATGCCTCTTACTTGGTGTGATAGTTATTTCTCTGCTGTTGTGACAAAACACTGTGACCAAAGCAAAGCATTTGATTGGGTTTACAGTTTTAGAGGAGTAACTTTCCATCACAGCAGTGTTGTGGGGGAAGCAAACAGTGAGCATGCTGGCCAGAACAGCTGAGAAGTCACATCACGATCTTCAAGTAAAAAGCAGGGAGAGGCTCACTGGGATTAGTGTGTACTTAAACACTCAAGGCTCAGACCCCAGTGATACACCTCTCAGCAAGACCACCCACCGTGATCCTTCCTAAGCAGTTCCACCAATTTAACTAATTATTCTACATATGGACCTATAAGGGTTGTTGTTATTTAAACCACCAGATTTGGACTGAAGGAAAATGAGGACATAACCACTCCTAAGTATGGTTGACAAGAAGGGTTTTACTGTAAGTAGTATATAAAAAATATCCAGCAGTATCTGGAAGAGTCCAGACTGATCACACCCAGCACAATAAATGTGGCCATGGGAGGAAGGTAGAGTGAGAGAGGAGGAGAAGAGAGAGAGAAAAGACAAGAGAGGGGACCAAGAGCAAGGGAGAATCAAAAGGGAAGGGTGTGAGGCTGAAATGGCTGAGTTATATAGGAATCAGTAACTTGGAGAAGGAAAGGTAAGCCCAGCCTCTGGGCTGAAGTGTCTCCACTGTCTCCACCACTGCTGCTTCAGTTGGTCCAAGACTTTGGCTGGGACGTGTCAGTAGGAGGCTGGCTAGCCAATGAGGGGTGCAGGGGCGTTTCTGGCGGTGATTTTGGGAGAGCAGATCTCTTCCCCAAGCAGCAGTGTTATAGCTCTTATAATAGAAGCTCTCAGATAATGGAGTGGTTCATCCATACCTTTAATCTTTCTGGAAAGGATTCTTATATACAGTTTTGGGGTGGGTCAGGGTCTGAGGGCAGGTACTTCCTATTGGTTTGGCCTGAGAGCTTGTGAAGACCTCATCTACATGTGGGAGGGGTTGGTCAGGGTCTGAGGGCAGGTACTTCCTATTGACTTGGTCTGAGAGCTTGCGAATACCTTATCTATATGTGGGAGGGTGTGGTCCTGCTTCTACATGACTGATAGCCACAAGCCTCTCCACAGAGGGATGTTGGGGGTGAGCTGTAGCTACTTGAGAGGGTCCTGGCCTCCTGGGAGTTTAGGAAAATGCCTACTGTCCCTTAGGGTGACCAGGGTTTTGACCTTATCTCAATCGGGAACCAGGATACCTTTCACAGCCTGCTGCCTCACAGATACTTACATTTTTAAATATTGGAGGTTGAAGAATGTTTACTCAAAGAAAACAATTCAACCAAAACAGGACAAAGGTGGAATGGGGGGGGGCTACAATAAAGAAGCAAAACATGGGCTTTGAGGTCAAGAGATCACTTGAAGTAATGTCTTTTAAGATGGAGCTACAAGAAGGAAGATTATGATTGACAAAAAAAGATTTTCTATTTGGAGGCAATTTCATCACACATAATCATAATCACCATGAGGAGGACTTAAAGGTATAGTTAGTATTTTTCTGCCATGTTTCTTTTGGGCCATGGTTTTAAGTAACTATTCTTTAAAACTGCTATTTTGCTATATTGGCCAATTAATTCAGTGGCCCTATTCACTAGCTAAGCCAAAGTCCCACTAAACAATAGTCAGCATGATGACTTCAAGAATTGGAGAAGAACTTCTGTATAGTTCAGCAATGAAAATAAATAATTCCTCACATTGCAAAGTTATGTTCCATTCACTTCCTGTTAATTACCATGTAATAAAGCTCAACATAGGCAAACTATGGGAAGACATAAAAATACTCTCTAGAAAAATAAGAAGGAATTCAAAGGTCACCAGAAGGAGCCTGGGTGATCTATATGGCAGAGACTAGAGCTTCAGTCATTTTCCTAGGGACTCAAACATGAAATCAGAAGCCAGAACAGCTAAGGATAAATACAGTCACTGTCACATTTTCTTCTGTATTTCCTAGTATAAATTCCCATTTATCAAAGGATTGAATCTCCTAGGTCTGAACTACTTCTCTGGCCAGAAACTTGACAGGGACACACAACATGGACCCCACCCTACACTTCTACCTCTGTCACTCAGGAGCAATTTCTCACACCCTTGGGCTACAGATCTTCTTCACTGCTCTCTGTCCAGATGCACCACACCAGCTCCTTAATGCACTGGGGTGTTGTCAGGCATAATGACGAGCCATCTGAATAATGACACCCATCCTAGGGTGTAAATTAGACAGCCGCCTGGCCCCACCCCACAAAGTGGAAGTCGAGTCAGCGCAGCCATTTGAAACCGCAGCCTGCTTTGTGATAAATCTCCAAGTCCAGGATGAATGAGATCCCCTTTTACCTGCCAGATGGTGTGTGACCTCTCACCTATCAACAAGGCTCTTTGGCAGCATCTGACAGCTAGTTTTCACCTAAAATTTCTGTTTCAAAATAAAAGGCCTATCTTTGAGAGGTCAGAGAATAGAGGGTCAGGAGCTCCCTTCCCCACCCAGCTGACAATGCACAAGGCAGAAGAGAAAAGGAAGCTGCCTGAGCTCTCCTTCCCGTCTGGGTCAGGTGCTGTTCATCATCCCAGAGAAGCACCTCCATCCCTACACCTCTCTAAGCTATGGGGCCAGGCAGCCCAGCCAGACTGCACGGTACCCGGGATCTGCTCTCTATGCAACTATTTATAGCTATTTATATCTGCGGGATGCCAGCCATGCTTAGATCTGCGTGACACTTCTAGAAAGTTGCACTGCTATTTTCTCAACCTCCTAACAAGGAAGCAACAACAGACACAGCCCATCCTCATCAGGACAAGGAAGGCTGTAATTTGGGCTTGTGTATAATGCTTAATTTTTTTTAACCTAGGATGCCATTTCGGAATCTTCAGGACTCTTCTCTTCAGGCACACCCCACCCCCCAGCTGTCTTGATTAGTGGCTCTGTGTATGCTGGTCAGATCTGGGGATTAATGACGGCTAATTTGCCTGAGGTTGGTGCAGCCCAGGCAACAGACTTTGCACAACCAGCTTTTGCTGCCATATGGGCGGAAGCAGCTGTTTCAATTACTTTCAGTGCCCAGATGTGTCAGACGAGCCACCAGTCCTCTGCGGGGTACATCAGCAGTGCGGCAGCTAATTGCTTCAATCGTGTATGGAAGCATGGTACTGGGTACTGTGAAAGGGGTTTTGGGGACAGCCAAGTGCCAGCTGTCCTCACAGCTCACAATGCCAGCAATCGGACAGGCTGAGACTAGACTTTGAGTTCCTCGCTGACACTCGAGCTAGCTGTATCTTTGTCAGGTGTACACAGTGGATATACAGAGGCAGGTAACTGACACCCCAGGCTAAAGTGTATCCTCTTATTCACAGATCACGTAAGCAGAGAGGCAGGGGAGTTGGGAGTCCTGCCATTATGGATGCTTAGGAAATCAGGATAATGTGGTTTCGAGTAGCATGCAATTCAAATTGTCCATGTGAGTATGAAGCTTTGACACATAGTTTCAGACGTTAAAATTCCATCTTGTGCCACACTGCATGTGGGTCACGTTTTCTGTTTTGTTTTGTTTTGTTTTATTGTTTTGTTTTTTTAAATTTCAGAATGAGTCAAGAGAGGAGAGGAACGAAAGTTCAGCTACCGCCCTTTCCCCTTTGCCTAAACGTGAGTTCCCGATCGGTGGTGGTGGTGGGTGGGAATCAAAAATAACACCAAGAGAAGATGTGCCATCCTATTGTTTGGGGTACAGTGGTAACTGAAACTCTGAGGTAAGTAGGGAGCTGTTATCATCCTCACAATGCATCTACTTAGGAAAAGAACAAACATTTGTTTTGTGCTAATTCCATGGTAATCAGGGTGATTGTACTGTACTTCCCTGCTCCGTGTTGCCATGGTTATTCCAAGCAGTCTATGGTTATTGATGCCCAAGAATAGTCCACAGTATTCAGTCTGAGACCTTTCATCAGATACATGAGTACTGGTTTCCCATATGCAGCACAACACTTATTTCGGGAGCTCGAAATAAGTTTGCTTTCTTTCAAGTCTGGAGTGGGTTGCATCTGACCTGTATTATGAAATGATGTTGGTCTGTTTTGCTCATTCCTTCTCTTAAAACATTCATGACATTGACAAACATAACACAAATACCCCACATATATACAGACAGACTCTGTTGAACATGAAACTATAGAATAATTGAGTGAAAACTGTTCATATTTGTCTATTGATAAAAGGTATTAATAAAATGTTAGTCCCCAGAATGTACCCAGTGAACAGGTGTGTGATTGGTTCTGGAAATGTACTAGACTAATCAGGCCCATCTTTCTTAAAAGGCTGTGAAATGGCAATTTAGGCCATTCTGACACTGAGTTTCCTGCCACACTTTAGATGCTGGGTTCTAGATATGCAATTCTAGAAGGTAATTATCTGATCCCTTTCTCAAGCTGGCTACTCAAACAAGTTACAATCTATTGTTTTATTTAATCATTGCAATTAATAGTGGTGGCTGTGTGTACTTCTGAGTATTTAAGCAGATAATCTTCTAAAACTATGCACATATATTTGCAAATATATTCTATCCACAGAATTCTTAGGGACCAAAGACAGGAGAACATTTATGAGGTATTTGTCATGGGTTATTGGGCCAACCGCTAGTGTTCTTTTCTTGAGAGTCATGAAGATGGCAGGTTTTCTGCTTTTGACTACAGTGTGACAAACTACATAAACACTTGCAGTATACAACAGCAAGTTCTTATTTTTTTTTATGTATGGCCTGGGCAGTACAGCTCTGCATACCTTTCACAAGGAGCCCCAAAGGAGCTGTATGAGGCCAGAACTGAACTGGGCCAGGCTGGAAATTCTCCAGGTAGACATCTATAACCAGACATAGCTGCTCACTTCCAAGAAAAGTCTGGCGTCCCTTTAGGTGATATTTCTTTGGACCCCTGGATCTGGGTCCTCTCCAGCAGGACAAATTAGTTGCACTGAGAAAAAAATTTAAAAAATTGCAATTTTATACAGTTGGTGATAGGCTATGGGATCACAGTGCTATAAGAAGAACAAGCTAACCATTGGAGAGAGAGGGCCTGCATGTACAGGCCGTACAAGAGAGGGTAATGGTGGCTGTTCAGAAACTACACAGCATGGTTGTTGGCAGGTGTGCCAACGTGAAATGCACAGATTCTAGCTGCACTAACAAATAGAATCTGCACCATCTTGGGTTGCTCTTATATTGATATAATAATAATCCTGCAATGTTTATAACAGGAAACAAACAAAAAGCCTTCTAATTCAATGGTAGTAGCCACTGTATTGTTAGAACACAAGATCTAAAAGAGAGGGAGAGTTGCATTATGTTTATTTCTTTCCACTCCTGAAAAGAGCAAAAGTGGTATTGATTGGGATATTTCCTGTGTTGTTTGTTGCACTTGTGCAGGAAGAATAGAGAAGAATAATTTACGCATAAGAAAGACCCCGCATTGTCATTCACTATTGCCTAGAGGAAAAAGTGCTCCTCCACACATTCCCTTTCTTCTCTGTGCTGTATTTTAACTAAACCAAGGGTGTGTGTTATTGTCTGTGGTGCCTTGTTCCTTGAATCATGCTCAGATCCTCTTGGGACATTGCTGTGTCCATCTGAGTGTGAGTTGGGGTGTGAATGAAGAAGCAAGCCATTACTATAGTCACAGACTTCTGGAAGGTTATATCCACTGGAGAGAGCTATCCTCCAAAAGATGAAGTCCTTCACTGGGGCAGGAAAAAACTAATGCTGGCATTAGTAAGCTTAGTGCTAATTCTACCTGAGAAAGGTCAACAAAAAGAGAAGCCTAGTCATTTAAGGCAGTGATGCTACTACTGTTAGCTCTTTGGGACCAGATGCTTGCATCCAGGTGACCTTTCTCATTGCATGTCTAAATAATCATGTATACCAAGGAAGCTATAGTTTGAATATCTGCCCCTTCTAAAAGTTACAGTGGAATTAAATTGTCAGGGCAATGTGTTGGGTTCTTCTTAAGTTTTTAAGGGGTGCTAGACAATGAGAGCCGAGCTCATTGATGGATTAATGCTCTTGCTATAAGTTGATAGGATACCTACCTCCCCTTCCAAAGTCATTCATCTTCTGCAACATGATGATTTCCACCTTGCTATGACAGCAGCAAGAAAACCCTTTCCAGAATAAAGCAAGTGCCTTGACCTCATACTTCTCAGGATCCAGAGCTATGAGTCATGATAAATTCATCACTCTGCTGTCCTGTAATGGTATCAGAATATAGGGTAAGACATATAGTTTACTTTTTGGTCAATATTTTCCTCAGAAAAAGATGTTTGAGTTGTTTCCAGCTTTGGGCTATTGGGAATGAAGCTGTTATAAGCATTCATGGCCCCTCTCTCACTGACTCCCTTACTCTAATCCCTCTCTCCTTCTCCTCTGAGAGGATGGGACCCCCTGGGTATTCTCCCACCCAGGCATATCAAGTCTCTGCCAGATTAGGAGCATCCTCTCCTACTAAGGCCAAACAGGGCAGCCATGAAGACTGAACTGCCTGTCTGCTACATATAGCTTGGTGCCCTCCTTCTAACCATGTATGTTCATCAGGTGGTGGCTCAGATTCTGAGAGCTTCCAGGGATCCAGATTTGTTGGTTTTCCTGTGGAGTTCCTATCTACTTCTGGGCTTCCAGTACTTCCTGCAGCTTCTCCATAAGTGTCTCCGACCTCCATCTAATCTGTGGCTGGGTTTATCTTCATGCACAGGTTTTTTTTTATGATGACTTGTTTTCACTTCTGCAGCTCACTTCTAGTTGCTCTAACTGGGATTATCACCATACACATTCCCCCTCTTGATGCTCTATCTTGGTTGCTTTCCTCATTATTGTGACAAAATCACAGAGAACATAAGTTTTCTTTGGCTCATAAATTCAGCCCATTCTGGTGATAAAAGCATGCATGGTTGCCTGAGCACATAGAGATGATTGTTAAAGCTTGGCAAATCAGGAAGCAGAAAGTGAGAACGCCGAGGACCAGTAGTAACTCTAGACATCAGCCATGAAAGGTTACAACTCCCTAGTGACTACACCCTCCAGTGAGACCCCCATCATAGCGACTCAAAGGAGCATCTCTAACCAAGAACTAAGTCTTCAAACTCTGGGCCTTCTCAGAAGGCCATGTTAACCCATTAAAATGGAACGATTAACTACATTTGAACAGTTACTCCATCAATAAACTATAGTCTTCACTCCAAAGGGTTGAGTGCTGTCTATCTCAGTCAACATAGTGTCATGTTTGTCTTCATCACCTGAAAACTTTCAGCTCTTAGAGACATTATGGTTTTTTTATTACTTTTTTAAAAAATAATCAGAAACAATGATTATACTTCTCTAAGATATTTGGTTTTATTTGAATCTTTTCCAAAGAGCAGCTCTCTGCCTAAAAAAAAAAAAAAAAAAAAAGCAGTGTCCTATGTAATTACAGCAAGATAGAAATAAAATCAAACTTGAGGATGTGCCGTCCACAGCAAAAGAGACTTAAAGAACACGAGGAAAAAAGTCTGTATTGGACTGATATTAAGGCAAATGTCTCTTTTGTGGTTCTTACATTAGTTTTCATTAGCTATGCATTTATGAATATGTATCAATTGGTTACAGTACTCCTGACTGCTCAAGCCTCACTTTCGCTTCATAATCCAAGTCCATTTTTATTCCTTTTAAAATCTGGTAGTTTTATTAACACCACGTGCTACCTTAAGTGCATTTGTCCCCAGCCATCCCAAATAGAAGTGACTCAGGAAGTCGATTTCAAAGCAAGACCCACTCTCAAGAATGTGCCTTTTCCCTGTAGTTAAGCACTAGTCAGATCCATGTGGAATTCCTTAAGCAACTGAGGTACGTAGTGTAAACTTTACAACACCTAATCCTAGGGCACTTAAACAATAGTGGCAAAGAAGATATACAACCTCAATAAATTTTTTAATTAAAACAAGAAAAGTAAAAACATAATGTTTACATCTCTGTAGTAAAGGGGCTTAGATTCTTTTGTTAGGTGGCCATTAAAAGACAGAAATCAGGGGTTCTATCACAGTGGACTTTTACTGAGCTACGAAGAACAATACATCCTTTGTAGGAAAATAGAATAAATGGAAGTTCTTATGCTACATGAAATAAGCGCTCTCACAAAAACAGACCCCACCTATTTTCTCTCATCCAAGGAATCTAAAAGGAAGAGGAATTAAAAAGAAAAGTACAAGGCAAATGAAAAGATCAAGTTCTACTTTTCCTATGGAAGAGACTGCCAACAACACTCCAGTGAAATGATTGCACCAATGTTCAATGGACAAACCAATGACTTCACTTATAGGAGTGTGGCTGAGGAGTGACTTACCTGCATGTGAGTGGCTCAAAGCAGCTGCATTCCTGCAGGGCACACGGCAGAAGAGGTGATAAGGAGGAAGAGTGCAAGCCTAATGCTCTCTGTTGGACTCAAAGCTTGACAGGTGGGAGCATCACCCCAGGCAAAAGCATCTCTTGGAATCTCCTCTTCTCAGCAAATTTCCCTGATGATGTTGCCTTAGGAGAGGAGCCTAGGTTTTAGCTCTCAGGTCCTGGTGAAGCTTCATGTATTTCTGTAGCCTCTTGAGTCTCTCTCAGAAAGAGAAAAAGAGAAGGGATGCTAAGAAAGATAAGTAGTAGATGTGCCATGCAAAACAACCTTGCAAGTTCAATCGTATGTGCTGATTGAAAAACAAAAATGTGTATTGTGCTTACTATTCTTACTATATGACATTTCTGTTAAATTAGAATCGTTGTGTTCTAAAGTGTTTTGGGTTGTCCGTTACATATGTGGCATTCTTGATCAAGAAGTGAATTCTCTCCCCAGGGAGCTCAGCTTTCCACCTTACCCCATGTGATGTGGTCCTCATGCAGTTCCTTCTGCAGGCGAACAGAAAGAGTGTGATGGAAAGCCTTCTGCGAGAACTGTCTGACTTCACCATGAAACATCCAAGACAGACATAAGAAATGGTTATAGAATGGTACCCTGGGCCACCAAGATATTATCTGTGTGTGTGGTATTTTTTTTTTAAAAAATCACAAAAAATGTAGATAAATGAGCCTAAACCTAGGGCTGAGGCTTAATTTACCTTTCCTCACAGTCCCTACTTATCCTGAGCGACAGTCAAATTTATGTTACTCTCAAAGTCTTTGTTTTCTCAATATCTTTCTTTGGATTAAAGTTTGAATGTGATTTTCAAGGCTTTCCAATAACCAACATTATGCATATATTTATACATTTACTGTAAAAGAATTATATATTTTAAAACACATAAATATGTTAATATATTTTACATATTATTAACATATTGTTAAAACACACACACACACACACACACACACCACTTAACTTTGTTGTCTTTGGAGTCTAACTTTCATTTCATTTTTAGTTTCTTGCCTCACACTTAGACATTCTGCCTTGGAGTACAACAGGAAGAATACATTTCAAGTCTTTCAAAGAGTGCTGACTCAGGCAATTAACAGTGTCAAGAGTCTTTGTAAAGCTGAGGACTCACAGGAATAAAACATTTGCATGAATATGATCATGTGACTTCTCCTGGTTATAGTAGGACATCCCTGTGCACAATTAATGATTCTGTTTTTAAAACTAGTGGACTAATACCATATTTTAAAAATTTTTGATAATCTACAAGGACCATGAAGTATACATACAAAATATTTCATATTCATCTTCTAATGGAAAAACATGAATTCTTATAATTAAGGCACAGACATAGGAACAACATATTGCAGTCTTCAGTGTAGAGCACAGCAAGTCTGACAGATCATTCATGTTGCTTAGAGCCCTGGCACTTTGAGTCTTCTAAGGACCCATGAAAATATATGCAGGGTAATGCAATGCAAATGACTTGGTACACTAGTGACAGAAATGATTTCCTTCTGTTCTGTAAAAACATGACCTAAAGGTTATGGTTTAATGGCCCTATGGGATTCTAATCGTTGTTTATCTACCCTTGAAATAATATTTCTAACTCTTGTTTTCATTCTACAAACCATACCTACATCACTTTTTGGTAACTTTGAAGACAAATTCTTTGATACGAGATCACAGTGAAAAGTACATATTTTCAACTATAGGAAATACTTTTTTCCACCACTTACAAGACTGTTGTCTTGTTCTGTCTTAATTACATTCAATGATTTCATTGAAGTTTTTCATAGCATCTTATAGAAGACCAAAGACATATGCCACACTCAACAACTAGACATTTCTATAGTAAGCTGCCTAAGCTACAGACTTTACTTAGTGGACTAAGGAATTATAGGCCATAGCTGGTGCAACTGCCTCTTTGTGGCTTAATAAAGACAGAGGTGACTTCTCAATATGAATCAGGAGTCTTACTACATCCCACCTCCCTTGAACTTAGTTAATATCCCTATTTTAAAGCATTCACCTAACCATCCCACATTGGTCTTATATAGGACTTCCATTGGTAGTTATCAATGAGAAAACCCATATACAATAGTTGCCTCACTTAATGTGCTGCACTATAACAGAATACCTGAAACTGGATGATTTAAAAGAAGTAAAGTTACTTTGGAACAGTTCTAGCAATTTCAGTGTCAAAGTACTAAGAGTCCTGGTAAATTCTGATGACTGGCAAGGTCTACTCTCTGAGTCTCAGATGGTATGGCACTGTGACAACCCTAGATAAAAGAAACATTGTATTTTCACAGGCAGAAGACTGTAACAAGCCAACTGAAACCACAATCAGCTTCCTTTGTGAAAGCCTTAGTCCCCGTGCATGATATTAGAGCTTCTCCCGCCAAACCATCCCTGGAAGTTCCCATCTCCGAGTACAACAACATTGGTAACACTTGGGTTTAGAAAGTATGTGTCCATATTAGTCACATCAGCTTGGCAATTGTAGAACATCCCAACGGTGGGACTCACCATCATTTGAAAACCACCCAGGAAATGGCACATGTATTCCACCATTTCCACAGGTTTTTCCTTGCTTCCTCTTCCCCTTTACTTCCTTCTCTCCTCTTTTCTCTCAAGCCCTCTCTGTTTCATGCCTTCACTTCCACTGCTCCCGTCTATCATCTACCTTGTTACTATACTGTTTGCTGTCCAGTTTTATCCATTAGGTTAGCCGCCAACAGTCAGAGTAGTTTCCCTCACTACAGAAAGATGACTAGTGCAATTTGGATCTTGATTGATCCCCTTCCCCCAGAGCCAGGTGTTAAGGCTCACTCATCCTGTGGCATTTTTGGCAAGTGATAGAAACTTTAGATGGTACAGCTTAGCAAATGGAAGTTGGGGGTGTCTCTGGGGTCATTTACTGAAGATGACATAAGGATCTTGGGAGCTTTGCCTTTTCAGGTTAACTCCCAAGCTTCCATGACTCAAACTGCCTTTCTTTAGTATGTTCTTTACATCAAGAACTACCTTAATTTAATCCCCAAAACCAGTGTAGCCAACAGACTGAATTCAGAAACCTCTGAAAGTAGGAGCTAAAATAAACCTTTCTTTCTTGTAAATTGATTTTGTCAGGTGTTTGGTCACAGAGACAGAAAGCTAACACAGTGATACATTTTAAACTTTGAGTCATAACGTGCAAAATATGGTGATAGTCTTTAATGTTCTCATGCCTGTCAACCACAATGCAGCAAATGCCATAGGCTCTCTCTTCCAAATGCATACTAGAACTTACAAGAGGCCTCTAGCAAGGCTGTGGTGACCAGTCATCCCTGAAGAAGCCTGGTGCAAAGTACATAGCATCATCTCTTCTGGAGATTTTAGTGGATGAGGATTACGTGGTGAAGTCTGGTATCCACAGAAATGGGAACTGAGGTCATATCGTCACAGGAGTCAAGCTTCCATGTTTTGGGATTCTTCCTACAACTAGCACAGACAGGGGATCTTGAGGTCATTGCCTCTCCAAACCCCAAGTGACTCAACTGGAAATGTAGATGTTATATCCTTGACAAACTCTTGACAAGAGTCATGAGATTCAGTGTATAATGCATCCAATGAGTGCATTGGATTATTTTATCTGGGAATGAAAAACCTTTTGTGCATGGGTATGTGTGTGTGCCTTAAATCTTTCCTCATAGTTTCAAGACCCTCTCATATTGTAGTGTCAATTTTATGTGAGGACCCTGGAGTAGAGAGAGATTGCTGAGGAGTTACAAAACGGTCTGTTTTACTTCAACAAAAGAAAAAACTAGAGACCAGGAATGGCTCAATCAATTAAGTACTTGCTTTGAAAGCTTTGAACCTGAATTCAGATCCCCACACACAAATAGAGTACAGAAGTACATGACTAAAACCCCAGCAAGGGTTGGGGTGAGGAGACAGATAGGTCACTGGAGTTGCTGCTGTTCAGAATGGCTAGTCAGTGATCAAACAATTTGAATAATGATCAAAAATGATGTTCAAGGATTATCTCTGGCTTCCACATACACATGCACTCCAACACATGTGTGCAGGCACATACAGAAAACCATACACACAAAATTTAAAACAAAATAAAAATTAAACAATATTTTATAGAGAAAAGATTGAATAGCAAAGGCATAGTGAAAAGAATTGAGCTAACCACTGTACTTAATTTAAGAAAATTGTACTTTAACTCTTCTTTGTGATTATGGGAAGAACAAATGCTACATTTGGAGGAGAATTTGAGAAATAATAGATGTTACCCATTCATGGGAATCTCTACTTCCATTGATGACAAGGGAAGCATGTTTCAGACCCAAGTCAAGCTTTTCTTGCATTCCAACCCACCTATTCACCAATGCAAATCTAAAATGGATATCTCCATAAGCCAGTGTTTAGTTATATAGATCAAACATGCTGCATTTTGTTTTTTTATTTCTATTGTTCACAATTAGTTGTATTCTACCTAACAACATGATATGACAAATAAGGGCTGAGAGATGGCTCAGCAGTTAAGAGGACAAGCTACTCTTAAGAATACCCATATTTGGTTCCCAGAGCCCACATCAGGTTGCTCCCATCTACCTGGAACTCCAGCTCAAGGGGTTCTGATGCCTTCTCCTGGTCTCCACAGGCATCAAGTTCATGTACACATCTGCAGACAGATACATAAGATTTTGTTCTTAAATCTTTAAATATATCAATACTGTATTGTTCAGAGACCGCCATGTTACACTCTCTCCATTCCAGCATCGTTCACCATTCCACAGCAGCATAATTTGGTTTAAATTCCCATTTCCAGTACTCTATACACTAGTATGGTTATCCCTTTTTATTCACAATTAATATTTGATAAATCAACTAACTACTCTAGTTTCCACATCGTTGCTCTCAGAAGGAATAATTGTACATTTTAATTTAAAAACAGGTTATTACTTAAAGTGGCCTTTTGGTTCTCAATGAATTTGTTCTTATTGAAGTACTTACATATAGCTCTAGATATAGCTTATTAGCCAATGATCACATGTTCAGGAAGCTAAGGTGTTAGATATTCAGATAATTGTCCAGTACTCTGAAAACCTGAACTCCTGCCCTAAATCCCATGTATAATTTCTAATCAATTATCTTACTACTAAGAACAGGTAATGTACTCATGTTTGAGCCCCTGTTTCTATTCCAGCACATTTTGGAGAGGATGTGTGAAAAGTAGAGCCCCTTCTCACTGTGAGTGGGACTGCAAATCAGTGTAGCACTATAAAAGCAATCCATGTGGAAAGTGTGGCTTTTATTTTTTTGAGTCTGGATTAGCGCACACAGTATATTTTCTAGTTCCTTCTATTTACTTTCAAATATCATGATTTCATTTTTTCATGACATCTGAATGTAAGCCAATTCTGCATATATACTGCATTTTAATTGATCATTTATCAATACCTAATAGTATACACACAGATTATACATGCATGTGACTTTTTAATGTAATGTAATGCAGTCTGAGCAAGTTCAAATGTTGCAGAGTGGTCAAGAAACATAAATGCCATTTACAGAGCAAACAAAATGGAAGTCAACCTAAATTTCACAGCTTAGTCACAAGATAATCCAAATGGATTAGAATTATTGCAAAGCACAAACTATAGTCCTTCAAGAAAAAGACATAAAATCATCAAGCTCTGTATCTCAGTCAGCTATTAGACACAACTACACAAAATTGAAACTCAAATAAGTAAAGAATGAGCTGAACTTGGCCTGTATTATAACCTCTGCTCTATGGAAGAGTGTGGCTTGCAAATCCTTGTTCTACATTGTGTGCAAAGCGAGTCCATCATCAAGGGTGGCAGTACTATGTGGCATTAGGTACTACATAGTGACTGTCACACCATAAATAATATGGAAGTATGCAGGAGATTGGCCAGGTTCCCACTTGAAAAGACAAAGATCCAACATTGATTCAAACCTGTAACCACTCTTTTAGATAGAGGTGTGTGTGTGTGTGTGTGTGTGTGTGTATGTGTGTGCGTGCGCATGTGTGATAGTAAGTATATTTTTGTATCTGTAGGTGTATATGTGTGTTTATGTATGTGTTTGTGTATATACATATGTGTGTGTACATGCATGTATGTGTGTTTCTATATTGTGCATGTGTGAATATAATCTATATATATACTTGTGTGTATAAATTTTATTTGAGTGGATGTATGTACAATTATGTATATTTGTGTATACGTGTGTATTTATGTGGGTGTATTATGTGCACATGTATATATGCAATGTGTATTTCTTTGTGTGTGCAGTTTGTATGTTTGTGCTTATATGTGTACAGATGTATATATGTGTATTTATATGCATGTATATGTGTGTATGCACGTGTATGCTTGTGTATGAAAACCTCTGACTATATATATGTGTGTGTGTGTGTGTGTAAATATGTGCATGTGTATGTTTGTGTGTATATATGTGTTATTCATATGTATGTTTGTGTGTATATATGTGCATATGTGTATAATTGTTATTCATATGTATGTTTATGTATGTGTGTATGCATATACATATGTGTCTATATGTATAATAGTTATATATGTATGTGTCTATATGTATAATAGTTATATGTATATATGAATGGGCATATGTATTTATGTATAAGAACATGTGTGTGTATTTGTATATATATATGCATGTGTGTATGTGTGATGTAATTGTGTATATCTGTTTGTGTATCTGTGCATGTACATGTACGCATATGAATATGTGTGCATGTTCGTATGTGTATATATATATGTGTGTGTATATGTATTCATGTATGTATATGTGAGTGTATGTATATATATGCTTATGGGTGTATATATGTATATGTTTGTGTGTATTCCTGTACATGTGTATATGTATATGTGTGCCTATGTGTGTATCATGTATCTCTATATATTATATATGCATGCATATGTATGTGTGTATCTATGTGTATGTATATGTTTGTGTGGGTTCATTTGTATCTGTTTGTGTGTATATACATGTGTGCATACATGTATGAATGTGTATATACATGTGTGTGAGTGCGTTTTACTCTCCAAATTTACAAATAAAAGTACCTTCCATCACCTAACAATAAGATGAACCAAGTCTTTTAACAAGTTCCCAAGCCCATCTCTTTCTAATTTTCCAAGGGTGGTTCTCCCTTAAAAAGCTCTGGGCATCCACACCACTGAGCTTTCAAACATTTTAGAAAACATTTCTCACTTCTTATATCTCTTGTTCTTCTTCCATGAGCCCCTTCTTCCTGGTATTATTGTTAACATACATTCCCTTTAGAGAAAGTACACAATTTCCTCAATGACTAAGCTATAGTGGTATGTTTCCCAACTCAAAGAATCTATATAATTTCAAAAGATTAAATAAAAGACTGCAACAGTAGACAGTATATGACAAGTCTCAGATGAGGAAAGCCACCTGAACCCAGGATTAAAGTAGACCAAACCCCCATAACATTGGAGTTGAGGTATCTTGAGTGCTTTGAGAAGAGGGGGCTTTGTTTGATGAAACTTCCTTGGAAGGAAGTAGGAGCAACCAAATTGTAAGGAACCCACAATGGGCTTAATTTGCAGCTGCAGTGTCATCCTGGGGGCCCTTGAGTTAGAACTGATGCTTCCCCTTTAATTAGTAGAGATCAGTGTACTTCAATTAAGTCTTCATTTCACGAGAAATGCTTTAGCTTGACATTGGAAAGTGAGATGGCCTTGAGAAGACACTTGGACCAAGGACAGAATGACAAACTAGAAACACACACTGCCAGCTTGGAAATATGATTTAACAAAGGAATCTCTCAAGCTCACTAAAAACCAGGAGGTACAGGAAGATTGTCAGTAAAAAGGATTCAAATGACAGTCAATCCCTTTCTAGTTTGGCTGCCCAGGGACTGGAAGGGAACTGACTTTGTTAGCAAAGGAGAGCTTTATCCATGTGAAGCTGGCTCTCAGAGTTCCCTAGACAGCTCAGAGAACATCACAGTCTATACTAAAGGTTGGTCATCAAATATTCCATTGAATGTAATTTCATTTGAAATTTCTTATG
Source organism: Rattus rattus (assembly GCF_011064425.1). Classification (NCBI taxonomy): domain Eukaryota; kingdom Metazoa; phylum Chordata; class Mammalia; order Rodentia; family Muridae; genus Rattus; species Rattus rattus. The sequence continues at coordinate 131,296,135 of NC_046155.1, forward strand.
AGACTTCAGATTGAAGAAACCTACAAATGAGGCTTGGGCAGATGCCATCTCATTGGCTTGTTAGTGCCAAAGTCAGCTTTGGAATCTGGAGCACCAATATTCCCATCTCAGAGGGGTTCAGAGTAGTTGTGATGGTAGACGGGTAAGCAAACATCGGAGGAAACCACAGAAGAATACTGAAGAGCCATCGTCAAATCACAAATCTGTTTACTCAGTCAAGGGATATATTCAATGTAGCTTGCATGATTAGTAGTGGAGGTGCGTGGAACCAGCAGGACACGTAAGGAAACAGCATCCTCTTAGTGGACAAGAGTTAACAAGGACAGTAACAGCTTGCAAAATGCCAATGGTAATACCCGAATCAGGGAAAGGTTTTGTAATAGAAGTGGCCCGGACTCTTGAGATAGCAGTTGGTCTTTGAAGCAAAGCCCTGAAGCATGAAGAAAAATTTTGCTAAGGTCTCAAGGTAATTAAATACCTAAGAAATTTCGAAAACTTTAAGGAGAAGGCAAATAAAGGTAAAGCAGCAAGACAGGAAAATGGTGAGTAAACCGTACCAGAACACATGGGGGATAAGGTGTCATGATAGAGGAACATCAACTTGCATAAAGCAGACATGGGAGTAGCAACAGCACCTTTCCTCAGTCAAGCCATTCTGCACACTTTGCACCCTGTGGTCTTGCACACTGTACTAACTGAATTCTTTGCTCTTCGTAGTCAAGCGAAAAAGAACACGGATGTTTCTTTGACAAGTTTATCTTTCTTAATCTTCTCGGCCCTTCATATTCCCACATGAATTTCCCACGAATGAAGGCATCAGGCTCTTGGGCCAGTGGGCCATGCATCTCACTCTGTAGGAGGTCTACAAAGTACACAGCTGAGATTTTCCAGAATTAGCTCTTCTTTGAATATGTAAACTGTGCCACATGAGTGGTCATGATTGTGTAAACAAGACCTGCACAGGTTCAAGCCATCTAAACTGCCAGTATTAGATAAGGGAGGGACTCATGAAGTTCCAAACTTAGTTGGGGAGCTATGAGAAATTATTGGCTGCTGAGGGAGGGGACTTAGTGCTCTACAGGAATGGGATCCCTATGTTCTAGTAGATAGTTCTATACCCATGCATATCCTCTGCATGCTAACTGGAATCAGTGAGTTTAGGATGGGGAAGAGAGAAAGAAAAGAAGAGACAGAGAGAAAAACAGAGAAATGAGAGATGGGGGAAGGAGAAAGGAAGGGAGGGACAGAGGGAGGGAGGAAGGAATGGAAGGAGGGAGGGAGGGAGGAAGGGAGAGAGGGAGGGAGGGAGAGAAAAACAGTGATGAGAGAAGGGGAGAGAGGGAAAGAGAACATGAAGTCAGAAAAGAAAAATAGTAAAGTCGGGTGGGAATAGAGAAAGAATTAGAGGACTAGAAGGAGGAATTTGATTAAATATATTATACAGATATATCAAACTCTCAAGCAATAAATCAAAAACTACAAAGCAGACCTGATTCTCAATGGCTGCTCTCCAATTTCCTTTTCTTACATGGGAAATTTTCTTCACTTAAATGGCCTACAGGTGTGTGAAATTTTTTTTCACCAGCGTAGTCTCACCATCAAGTTCAGGTAACAAAAAGGAATGGGCAACAGCTTGTAAAGTCTGGGGGATCTCAAAGAAATCCCACTGACCAACTCAGAAAATGGTATCCCATATTGGCTCTCAACTTTCAGGTATCCTGCTGTATCTGGAAAAGGCATTGTTTCCCTGCTATAGAGGGAATATTCCTTTGAAATATTTTAAAATATGAGTGTGTGTTTATTTTAGGAAACTTCTACATATATGTACATTTTATACATCTATACATATAGAAAAGACAGCAGACACATAAACAAATCTTAAAAATTCAAATGTCTTTAATGTTGTTTAGCCCTTCCCTGTACTCCTTTTGCTGCCCTGCTTTCCCACCGTCCATCCTACTTAATATTTCTGTCCCCCACCTTCATGTACCTGCATTCCCTCTCTGTGTCCTTGAAATATATCCCCATGACCCTTTACTAGTTCCCTGCCTTCCATGCAAATTCCCAAGTAAATACATATATCATTTCAAATTTAACTTACCAATATGAGAGAAAACATTTGAAATTTTTCTTTCTAGGTCTGAACTACCTAATTAATATTAATCGGTTGATGGGTATCTAGGTTGTTTCTATTTCCTGGCTATTGTGAATAGAGCAGCAATGACATCTCTATACTAGGTTGTAGAGTCCTTTGTGGATATAATTGGGAGTGGCATAGCTATGCCAAATGGTAGTTCTGTTTCTAGCTTCTCAACTGGTTTCTAGGTTCTCAACCTTCAGAACTGGTTTTCATAGTGGTTGTACCAGTTTATACTCCTAGGGACAGTTAGTGTTCATCCACCAGATCTAACCCAGAATTTTCAATCTACTTTTTTTTTTTTCATTTTTTTTTAAGTCTTAGCAATTCTTATTGGGGTAAGACTAAATCTCAAAGTGTTTTTAATTTTCATTTCCCTGATGGATAAATAAGGCTGTTGGACTTTTCAAATCCTCCCCCTTCCCACTCTCTATCTGCATTTGGGGAAATCTGTTTAAGACCATGCCCCAAATTGTAATTAGTTTATTTATTTTCTTTATTTTACATTTTGTGAGACCTTTGTTTGTCCCAGATACTAACCCTCTGTAGGATGTGTAACTGGTATGGATTTTTCCCAATCTCTAGGCTGCTTCTTTACATGAAAAATGGTGTCCTTTTCTGTGTAATTTTTTTGTGAGGTCTCGCTTGTTTTTGTTCTTAATGTTTGCACTACTTGAGCCTGGTTCAGAAGGTGCTTTCTTGTACTATAAGTTTAAGCACATCCCCTACTCTCTCCTCTATTAGATTCATGGTATCAAGTTTTATAGTGAAGTTCTCTGTTTTAAATTGATTCTTATGATTCTTTTTTAAATATTTATTTATTTATTTTATGTAAAAGTACACTATAGCTGTCTTCAGACACACCAGAAGAGGGTATCAGCGCTCATTACAGATGGTTGTGAGCCACCATGTGGTTGCTGGGATTTGAACTCAGGACCTCAGGAAGAGCAGTCAGTGCTCTTAACCGCTGAGCCATCTCTTCAGCCCAATTCTTATGATTCTTACGAGATGAGTATTTAATTTCATTCTTCAGCGTGTAGCTATATAGTTTGACCAGCACCATTTGTTGAAGAAGCTATCTTTTTTCCAAATTCTATCTTTGGCCTCTTGGGGTATAAGACAGGATTTTCTGGGATAGAAGAAAGGGATAAAAGTTCAAACTATATTATACTTTCAAAAGTAAAATTAAAATGCAATAAAGATTACATACACCAAAAAATAATCATGGGGATATATGAGTGTGGGCATACACCTGTGTCCTCCAGCCTATTCTCTTCATCCCTGTATCAGTTTTGATGTAGTAGCACATTGTTTCGATTGTATTGAGGTTCTGTTGTGCGACTTGAAGTCAGGCTTATTAATACCGCATGAAGTGTCTTTAGTATTCAAGGCTGGTTTGATACCTTAAGTCTTTTGTTTGCATACAAATTTTGAGCTTTTGAAAATATGAAGAGTTGTGTTAGAATTTTAATGAAGATGTTGTTAAGTCTGTAGACTGCTTTTTGTAGATGGCTATTTTTTATAAGGTCTGATCCGATTGCTGAAGACATTGCATACTTGAATCATAACTTATGGGACATCATGCTAATATAGACCAGAAAACTTGATCCCTCCAGGGTAGTTATAATAATGTGGGAGTGGGCAGTTATGCATGAGATAAAAATAAACAACAGCCTTACTTAGCTGTGCACTCTGTGAGCTATAACCCACTGACCCAACAAGATATGCCCACCATTGCAAAAGAAGCAATAAAATTATGGTGGTAACTGATCGTTTTCTGATTGGATTTATACGCTACACACAAAATAGAACTCAATCCTGTAATCTGGGTCAAGAATCTATGGCTGGCTGGATCAGAGGCCACAAGGGAGAACCAATGCTATTATTCTTCTAAAGGGGGATAGTAATAAACTTATCCTTACACCCAGGCACATATACGCAGAACTGCATGACTTCGGTGATTTTAATAACAGCAGCACATAAAGTTGAGATTGAGAGGTGGTAGAATAGAAGAGAAACTTGAAAGGGTGGATCTGAAAGTGTGTTTGACCAAAACACATTATACACATGTCTGAGATTCTCAAACAATAAAAATATAGTTTAAAAATAAATAAAAAATTAAAACCAAGTACTTCTAGAAAAGAAAGGGGTCCAAAGCTAAAAACCAATAAATATTGTGTATCTATACAAAAATTCCATACTTTGTACTTATTGCTAATTTTTTGGATATTTAGTAAAATTATAGACTAGTAATATTTCTAGTCTGATATGTTTTCTGCTTCTGCAATTCAGTGTGAGTGTTTGACACTGTGAATCCATAAATTTGGCTATTCTACAGGTCAAGAGACAACAGAGCAGGAAGTCTACAGCAGGTATGTGGGTCCAAGCCTTAATTCTGCCTTTACACATCCTGTCTGGGAAGATGATTACCTCTCTGGGCTTTGATACCCACATGAAGGTAACAATAGTCACTACTTTGTTGACTGATAGAAGCAATACATGTGACAATCCTGCAAAGTCTTCCAAACAGATCTTGGCAGGGAGGGTAATTATTACTGCTTTTAAAAATTAATTATCATTCCTTTGCTGTGTTTGTTCTGCATTACTGGAGGATAGCATATTTTTCATAAGTAAATTTTCTACTGATTAAAGCTTAACACTTTGAGCAGCCAAAGATACTCATTTTTTAAAAATATTTTTGGATGCAGATCTTGCTAACTGTGAAATCCATTATTAGCACATACTGAAATAATTGAAATTGCCTCTAGGAAAGATGACATTGAATATCAAATGTAGTATCAGGTTGCAATAGGAGTAGCCTCTGAGGTCAGTTTACTCCCACACTAAATGGCATTAAACCATTTATTTTCTCTGTAATTGTCACTTTTTATAAATATGCTTGCTGCTGTTTTCTAGGTCCTGTTCACTTCTGGGCTCTTGGCTATCAACTCACAAGGCTCAGTTTACCTGACTCCAGTAACCCCTCAGACCTTTTATTTAAAATGCTTAAATTGTTATGACTTAGAAAAGAAGGGATACAAGCTTATTGTTCCTTAAAAGAACCATGAGGATGTCATAGAAACACTTTGCTGTGACTCAACTTTAATAGATTTTGTGCTTCTGTTTTATATGGCTTCTGGTTTTCTCTCCCGAATCCTACTAGCAAAATTTCTCTTCTAAACCTATTCTATATTGGTAGGATGGGTTAAAAACTGTAGTGGGAGAAATGTGGCCCTCTCATTCATGCCGAGAAAAAGTCTCAACGTCCACAAACTCAGAAAAAATAGTGCAAACGAAACAAAACAAATACACACAAACAGCCTGCTTCTAGAACCCAACCAAGAGTTAGTGTGTGGAGTCTTTCCCAATATTCCAGAAGTCTTGCCTAGGACTACAGCAACCACATCAACATCGTGATTTATGTGATTTTACCAAAAGGTAGCAATTTGTCTGGTGAGATGTTTCAGATGGTAAAGTGCTTGTCACATAAGCTTCAAGGCTTAACGTTCATCCCTAGAACCCATGTAAAATTCTATGCAAATGCAATTCCAAACTGAAGAAGCAAATAGGCAGATCCTTAGGCAGTGTGCAAGGCCAACTGTAAGCTGATGTGAAATTCTGCCTCAGAAAACAAAGTAGGTGTTTTTACTGCAGGACACTTGGGTTTGAACTCTGCCCTCTGTATACATTCACATATATGTGCATATAAACCCTCACACCAACAAACACTTACACATGCATTAACACGCATGTATACACATACACACAAAGGAAGAAATTGTGTCCCTTTAGCCACAAATTAAGTTTTTCTCAGGTGCATTTTATAAATGCAAGGAAAGAATTAACTTTCATCCATTGATCTGCTGAAATTTCAAGACTTCAAATCAAAGAGTTTGGTTATTCATACTGAATGATGACTATATTTACTTCTAAGAGATCAGAGGCAAAATTAATGTGCATAACTATGCTCATCTCCAAAGATCTGGGTTTTGCTAAAATCTGATTATCATGGCTGGTTTGACAGGGCACAAGGCCATGCTATGAAGTATCTGGAGTATGCATAATAAGCACAGGTCAAGTCTCTTTGCTGTCTGCCCGGATGATGTGTTGCTTGATGCCATGTAGGCCTGTAGCTGTCTTAATAACAACAGCAGGTGAACAATGTGTTTTAGATAAGTTACTTGTTCCCAGGGCTAGGCTAATAGCTGTAGCTGCAGAAGTAATAAATTGTCAAGTCAAGTGTTTAAAGGTTTGGCTTAGAGGTCAGACTTTCATGTTAAACTCCACTGATTAAAAAGTTCGACTTCTGAGGTATGGCTTCTGCATTCAGAAACTGAAAGGTCAGTTTAAGTTTGCAGAGAGACCGAAGAAAAAAGCCAATAGAAAGGTGGCTCTGTGTTAATCTAATTTCTAGGATTCTCTTAATAAAGGAATATCAATTCAGTTAGAAGTTGAGCCTCAAGGAAGGACTGCAATGGTGTCAGGAAGCTACTGTGCCCAGCTCAAGGGAAGTGACAAGCAAAGGACCAGCTCCGAGATGCTAATGAGAGCATGAAGGGGCTATGAAAGCAGAGGTCAAGACCTCCAGATGTCACAGTGTCCAAGACAGACGCTGAGTCTAGAGGGATTTCCCAATCATTTGATCATTCACACATTTTTACTCTTTAGTATACAGCACATCTATAGTGAGCGAATCACTGAACCACTTGTAAGAACCATCAGAAGCTCAGATGCAAAGCCATAAGACTTGGGGTTTAGAAATGTTCCAAGCACTAAGCAGGAAAAGTAAAAGTCAAAGAAGAACATTTTAGTCTATTTATCTATTCTTTGAGACGGTTATACATATATGTGATACATGTTGAAAATATCCCTCTCTTGCCGTGTGCAAGACTACTCTTACATCCACCTCACAAATTCATAGTCTATTTTTGGGGTGTTGTTGTTGTTCTTTATAACCCTCTATGTTCAGTTATTACTAACTGCAGGCACATGGATATAGGGCCAATCACTTAAAATCAGTGGTTAAAAATAGGTATAGCCCTCCCATAGAGTTGTGTGCTTGAATGATTCACCCATAGAAAGTGGCGCTATTAGGAGGCATGGCCTTGTTGAAGTAGGTGTGGCCTTGTTAGAGAAAGTGTGTCACTGTTGAGGTGGACTTTGAGGCCTCATATATAAGCTCAAGCTACAGCCAGTACAGAAGATAGTCTCCTCCTGTCTGCCTTCAGATCAAGATGTAAGAATATCAGTTCCTTCTCCAGTACTGTCTGCCTGGGTACCACCATGCTTCCCACCATGATAATGGACTGAACCTCTGAAACTGTAAGCCAGCCCCAAGTAAATGTTTTCTTTCCAGGAATTGCCTTGGTTATGATGTCTCTTCACAACAATGAAAACTTAACTAAAACAGTGGGCAATCTCTAAGAGGTTCCCCAACTTAAAGAAAAATGATCATCCCTTCCTTGGCACCCATCAACTGCCAAAAATGTTCAGGTAGCTGCAGGGCCCCTTGAGTTTTTTTCACATCCAGAATGTTGACTAGATTGATCTTGTGCAGACCTGGTACAGGCAACCATAGATGCTGTAGGTTTCCTATGCATGATGGCCCAGCCACAGCTAGAACACACTGTTTCGGCAACAATTCTTCCCAGACTCTGACTCTTACAATATTACTCTACCCACACACATGTACTTGATCAGTGTTCTTTGAGTCTTGGGAGAATGGTGTGAAACTGAAGCTTGGACAAGTCATCAGAACCCTTCAAGACTCTGAAATTTAGAGGATTGTTACTGCTTCAGTTGGCAGAGTGAACCTGGGAGAGCAGAACCTAAAAATAAGGTGGAATAAAGACTCATGCAATAGCCATTTTTATTCAAGGCTAATGCCTTGAATAATCTATATTCTGAAGGTATCCTGGCGGTTAGGCAAAGTCATATGAACAAAGTTTACTTAAGTTCAAGCTGTATTCAGTCACTAGGGTGAGGACATGTGGGTTTAGTCTGTATAAGGTCATCAGGGCACTGATGCTTGAAAACATCATTCTAAGTAATAATGGGTAGGATGCTGAGTAATATAAATTAAACCCATTCCTTTTTTGGGGGGCAAGGAAGCATATTCCAAGGGCAACCCATGTTAAGAAGAAATAGAGACTGTAATATTTTGCTTCGTTTCCTTGGAGTTATCTCACAAGATCTCAAAAAATTCTCCTCACACAGCTTCATTGATGGACCACATTCCTACAGGATATTTTTTACTTTTTTTAGGGGAGGGGGTTGTCATACCATTCATAATTTATACCTATCACAAAGAAGTTACAGACCCCAATTCATCAGGACTTCAAAATAATTCTATCAAGTGAATATTATGTACTGTCACATGGCATATGAAAAAAAAACTGAAGCGAATGGATGACATATTGACTCAGCATCATATAACAATAAGAGAAATGGTCGGGGTTTAAATGATGCTTTTGTCTGCCGTCCTGCTCTGAAGAAAGGCCGTACTTCCAGGTGGGGTACAGAACAAGCCCAGAGCATAGGTTTGCTCTACAATTACCATGAACAGCACATGTAAGCACAATTTCAGGGGACTTGGCATGCGCTTCTTGAGAGGAAGCACCCAGATGGGTTTTGTGTTGTCTCTTTGGGAAGAAACCAATGACAAGCCCTAGCAAGGCCAGAGGGATAGGTTCGCATAGAAACAACTGGCAAGATTTGGGTCAAATTTTAAACTGAATTATGAATTTAATGTTCTCCAAAGTTGCCCTGTTTAGGAAAATCTGTGAAAGTTTATGCAGGCATTTGAGAGATAATGTCTCTCTAACTTCTCCATTGCCGCATTGTTCTATATAGAAAATTAGCAGACAGGGCAATTAAGGACAACTGAGTGATATAGCCAAGCTAATTACAGATTTTGATTGATATAATTAAGACGAGTTGGGGAATAGGGAATGAAACAGTGGCCAATTTCAGGAAGACAGATCTCCTGAATGACCTAGAATTTTAACAAGGATCTAAGGATGGAGATGTATCCAGAAATTCAATAGAGTCAGAGAGGAAAGAGCTTCTGTCCCAGAGGAACATCCAGTCTAAAAGCCCAGATGGGCAAAGGCCCTGTCATGCTCATAAATTAAGGAGTGTGGTCAGTGTGGTAAGGGATAAGGTCTGTGGGACAAAGTGAGAGAGAGAAAAAGACTGAACATGCAGGATCTTATGACAATGGCAAATAATTTGAGAATATCTAAGCACATGAAACTCCTTGAGAAAGTTCAAAGTAAGGCATCACATACATTTCAAAAAAGATCTTCATAGACTCTGTATCAAAATGGATCTGTCATGTCTGTGAGAGCTAATTTGTCAGGGTGAAAGGACGACCTGTAACTGGTTAAGCACTATGGCTCTGGGCACATTTCAGTGGAAAAGAGAGCTAAATCAGAGAATGGAATGAAGATGGTCTGCTGTCGTTAATGTGGGCAATGAGGACCTGAAAGACCATGGAAGTAACGAAATGGAGTATCCATCTTCCCCCTCATCTTGAACTAGGACATCCTTCTTTCTTGCCAATGAACACTGAAGTTTCAGTTCTAGTGTCTTCACAAACAAGACCCCACTAGGACCCTCCTTCCCACCAAACAATTTGCAGACCTTTAGCTTCAGGCTGGAAATTATACAATTTGCCTTGTTCCTAGGGCATTGAGCTCATATTCGATTAAAAGATGAATTTTTATGGTTACCTAATTTGCAAACCACAGATTCCTTTTTATCCATACATTCATTGCTTGGCTTACTTTATCATTTCTTCCTTCTTCTATCATTTCCTCCCTCCTTTCCTCTCAGCTTCTCTTGTTCTTGCCTTCCTTCTTTCCTTTCCTACTTTCCCCTTCCCCTTTATTCTTTCTTATTCCTACCTCCTCCCTGTCCCCTGCTCTCAGTTCCTCACTCCATTCCCTTATTCCTTCTTCTCTTTCCTTTCTTCTTCATGCCTTCCTTCTACTCCTCCCTTCCTCCCCTGCCAGTTCTCATCTCTCTTTCCATTCTTCCCACCTCTCTTCTTACTCCTTTCTTCATTCTTTCCATGTTCCTTCCTCCTACAACCCCTCTCCTTCCTTCTTGCTTCTCTCTCTCTCCTTTTTTATCCCCTCCCCACTCCTTTCATTTCTACTACTATGCCTCTTCTCCTGGTTCTATTATTATGGATAACCTCAGCTAATACAGTTGCAGGATGGGAAAGGATGTCCAGGAAACGAGGAGTAGCTGCAAGATTCACAGGGGCAGGGATCTGATAAAGACTATAAATTCAGTAAGACACTAAGATGTAAGATGTCTTGAATGTATGAAAAAGCAGGATAAGGTAGGAGGCCTACATTCTGAGCAACAGAACTGCAAAAATAATCTAAATGTCCCGAGGTCAGAGACAGTGACATGTTCATTCATCTCTGTTTTCTGAAGTAGTTCATACAAAAATCAAAATGATGAAAAGACTCCCAGTGAAAAAGAATCCTAGTCTCTGCGTTCCACCAGGTCCCAACTGAGCTCCATTGAGTCTGTCAACTACTCTGACTTTCAGTTTGTCTCAGGAGTCGAACGTAGTTAGCAAGGGATATTTTAATGATTAAGCAAAGTAGTACTCGAAACGATCTATCCATAGTAGACACCTAAACTCTAACAGCCACTTCCATCAGCTTCAGATGACCTTTCCTCTCAGGGGGAGTGTGTAAGGATCTTTGTACAAATTTTGCAGCTATGTAAATTTAATATCAGCTTACAAAACAACATCCTGCATAGAGAAAGAATTTGGGTATGCTTTACTGTTAATGAATACTTTAAGTATAAACCCTCAAAAGGCTCTACCAGTAGCACGATGTCCTTAAATCTGTAATTTGCCTTGGTGCAGAGAGCCTCCTCTGCCCCTTTCTCATTGACAGAAAATCAAATAAAGGGATTTTTAATTCCTGTTCACCGTGAACAAAGCAATATGTTTTTCTCCTATATAAGCAAAACATATAGGCAGCCATAAAATATCATTTCCTTTCAGCTCCTCGACAGATTTGATAAAAGTTTTAGAATGCGGGAGGGGGAAATGGAGGGGTCACTTTAAAAGATAAATTTAATCATGTGAGTTTGACAATGATGTGTTTATTCAGCCCCTCCTGTTCTTGAAGGAGGAAAAGACTGCTTTTAAACAATCAAAGGTTAAAGTTAGTCCCGTCATTCATGTGGTTTTGCTCTCTTATGCATATTGAAATACCTCAGAAAGATTTATAACCCTGGTACATACAGCTTGAGTTCCAGTAAGTGAGTCTCTTTTTGAAGGTTAAATATTTATGCTTCTATTTCCCTGCCTTATACAGACAGCAAGAGAAAACCCACGATAGTCAAGGAGTCATGGTGACAAGCCAGGGTTATAACAAGAAACAGCTACAAGCTCAACATCCAGAACGTCTCTTCTCTCTAGTCTTAGTTCTTTAGAAAATGAAGGATGGACAGATGGGTGGATGATGGATGATGGATGAATGGACCCTCCGAGTGACTAATCTCAGGAAGAAGTAACTTTCTTAGATTAAGTGCGAATCTAAGTTCCCTTTAGAAAGGAAGCAATTATAGTTAGTGAAATGCTTGTCTTTATACTCGAGCTTTGTAGACCTCTACAGAGTGAGCAGGCAGACACAACCTTTACAAACAGAAATCAGCATTCTAAGTCAACGAGCTTGCCCTTCCTCCTCATATATGGAGAACCAGAACTTTCCCAGGATTACAGGCTCTATCTTTTTTGTTTCTTGTTGTGATGATTCTCATAACAAATATTTACACAATGGTTAATAATTTAACAAAGGTTAATTACATTTGTGCTTCACTCCAATCTTTTGTCTATGTTTATGTTAATCTTATTTCAACTTCACCAAGCACTTGTCAGTTTAACAGCAAAATATACATGTTCTGGAAAATCCATTAAAGGAAAATGAGTATTTCTTCACTCTTTATCCACAAAACCTTGTTCCTAAAAATGAACGATCAACTTCTTCACTTATGGCTACTGATATTTTCCCAATATTTACAGACAACTTTTCATTACAATTTCTCAGTTGCAGAATTCCTGTTACAGAAAGTTCACACTTGAGCACCCTTTAGCTCTCTCCTCTCAAATACACAGCCACTTCCCCCACTCAATTTCTTGGTGATGTTATAGAAAAATTTTTCTTGATCACATGTTTACTGCCTTTCTGATAACCATTTAAATGAGCAGTTCTCAACCTGTAACTTGCAACTGCTTTGTGTGTCACCCATCAGATCTCTGAATATCAGATAGTTACAGTATAATTCATACAAGTAGCAAAATTACAGTTAGGAAGTGGCAGTGAAATAATTTATCAGCATAACATGAGGAACTGTATTCAAGGGTTTCAGCACCCTTGGAATGGTGAAGCACTCATGGAAGACTGAGGACTGCTGATCTAAATGTGCTCATAGTTGCTGCTGAGATGACTGTTGTCTTTCAAGTACTACAAAGTGTTTTTGCTTTCCCTCTGAAGTTAAAAAAATGCAACATTCTTTTCTTAGTGCCCCACCCCAAAATTTTTTTCTAAGTCCCAAACTCTTGTTCTTTTCACTTAACAATTCATTTAAGCATAATATGCAATACATAACACACACACACATATATATATATGTGTTATGTATTATATATATGTATTATATATATGTATATATATATAATATTGTGTAATATTATTATTACAGATTATTTCTGAATCCTTACTACTCTTATTTCAAGTTAAACAGCTTGGTCTCCAGGTTCTCTATAAAATTGCCACTGGCCAGTCCATACTCTCATGTAGATATCACAACTCTGTTATCCTTTCTGTCTATGAAATAAGCCATATTCCTTATTCAACAAGAGTACACCCTCTGGTCCATTTCACAGGCAAAGGGGATAATATTTTGAGAATTTTTAGAGCCATGTTTCTTTGACTTTCCTTTTGCAACTAGTTAATAATTTAGCCCAACTTTGAGTTAAAACCCTGTTCTTCCAGAATTATAGATATACTGTCTCACTATATTCTCTTCAATCTTGTCAAATATGGTTATATTTTTTTCTCTGCATTTATATGTGATTTGTTCCTTTCTTATAAAAGCTTTAACAACCTTTTGCCTCTGGCATTCTAAAATGCCAAAATACAGTGCTAATTTCTGGTCTTTCCTCATTTATTGCTTTGGACTCTTGTGGGAGAATAATTTCAAACTGGGAATTATTATCATCAGAAATGAAAAAGTTAATTATTTCATTTATAATTTTATTCTATTACTTTCTCAGTAAATATTACTAGTTCAATATTGAATCTCTTGGACTACATATCTAATTTTCTTTCTCCCAACTATCTTTCATTTTTAATTTATTTGCCTTTTTTGGCATTTTAATCAAAGCAAAATGGACATAGAACCATGTTAGAAATTTTATCTGCACAGTTTGATGAATTTTGATCCATATGACCACCTACAAGTTGAATTCTATCAAGTATTTTTTTTTTGCAATAGTAAAATTCCAACAAGTTTGAGAAATGTCTCTAATCAATTCTTTCTGCTCTTATCTTTGAAACTAGGCTACTATGGCCAAGATAAAAGCTGGGGCTCAGAAAGACAAGAAGAATGAGCAGAAATCAGAGATGAAAACATGGAGCGAGGTAGAACAGTGAAGATGTATATGTATGTGTGTATCTACCAATGTATTTGTATGTAGTTCACATATAGGTTAATATATGTTAAACTATAAAGAGATCAAAAGGATTGACTTACACAATTATTGGGGCTGGGTAAGCAATTTCCAAGTTTGTATAGCAAGCAATTGGAAGTACAAATTCCCAGCATATGGCTGAATATGGGCTTAGTTTTTGTTTTTTGGATTCAGTCAAGAAGAAAACACAGAAGGGAGTGAAAGCAGATGCAGAAGTCCTCTGCTTCAGTAGCTACTTGAAGTCTCTAGGCCACTGAAGACCTGATCACACTTCAAGATGGCTTATATCACTAACCAGCCTCACTCAAAATAAATTCGTTTATTTTTGATTTTTTTGATATGAAGGCAATGGATTAAAGATTTCGTTCACATTTTAAAAATTGCTTTGCAACAACACAAGAATTTGTGTCTAATTAAATAACTGGTAGAAGGTAGATACTCTAGTTTTTTTTTTCTTCCTCTGTTGCTGTGGTAACATACTCTGACCAAAAATAACATACGAAAGGATCCATTTGGCTTACAATTCCAGGTCACAGCCCATCATGGACATAAGTTGAGATGGAAACTCAAGCAAAATTTTGAAGTAGAAAGTATGCTTGCTGGATCTCTTTCTCTCTCTCTCTCTCTCTCTCTCTCTCTCTCTCTCTCTCATATATATATATATATAGATATAGATAGATAGATAGATAGATAGATAGATAGATAGATAGATAGATATAGATAAGACATAGATAGACCATCTGTCTAGAGAGTGGTGTTGCCTTCAGTGGGTTGAGTCCTTCCATGTCAGTTAATAATTAAGTCAGCTGTGCCCACAGGCCAAAGTGATCTGGGCATTCTTTCAAGTAGGATTCCCATCTCAGATGTCTCTAAGAGGTGTCAAGTTGACAGCTATAGTTAAGTGGGACAGTAGGTGACTGCTACCTCACCTCTTTCCTCCATGCATCCCATAGAGTCCAGCATACAATTCTCTCCTTTCTCTTTGAAAAGCAGGACCTTCCGTTTGTGGTTCACCTACCTCAGCCTCCTGAGTAATAGGTAGATTATAGGCATCACCAGGGCTTGCTTAGTATCCCTTGCTTCCATTTGGTAAGTAGTATAAAAAGGATTCCCTTTAAATACAATTAATTGACACAAAGTAATATATCCTCAAATGTATACTCAGATCCATCAACTAATTTGGTGAGATGTTGATCATGGCATTTAAAGAATTCTTAAAATTATACTTAAAATATTCTCCCTTTTTCACCACAGTTTTCTAGGAAAGTTATTTCTTTGTGACAATATGTATTCATACTGATCACCTGTTAATTACTTTTCTGTGTGTGATAAAACACCCTAACTCAGGCAACTTAGAAAGAAGGGTTTATTCGGACTTACTGTCCTAGGGGTTAGACTCTGCCGCCATCACCACAAGGAAGCCTGGTGGTAAACAAGCGTAACAAGCCAGAGGAGCAAGCTGAGAGCTCACATCTTTAAAGCACAAGCAGGAAGCAGGCATAGCAAACTGAGAATGGCTCCAGACTTTGAAATATCATTCTCACAAAGATAGCATTCTCATTTGTTTACTATAACCAGTATGTACCCCAAAACTGAAGTAAGCAGGTCAGAGAAAACATGAACAAATTTAGTGTTTGCCATCTGGAACAGTTGTAAATGACCATCGAGGAGTCCATAGCATCTGCCCACCTCAGAGGATGATCTGGAGGATGTAGTCCCTTGTGTGATGATGGGATATCTTGCTGGTATAACTGGATGATCTACAGGTCCAGAAGTTATGATACAATGCCAATGACCCACTGGATTTCTTTATTCTTTGTATATTTATACATTTTTCTGGACACGTCTACAGAGAGAAACTACCACTAAATTTACTAATTTTCTTCTTTCTTACTTTAGCCAGCACCATAAAATATTGACTAATGTTTGCATATTGCACTAAAATGAAGAGTCCTCTTTGTGCTGAACACTGATGTGTATCTGTTTAAAAAAAAACAACTTTAATTTCTACATTTTCTGACATTGTTCTACGGATTATACCCTGAATTATTATGGTGTTCAAATTAAATTCCAAAACATGAAAGCATTTTTGAAAATAATGTAGTTGAAATTGTGCAATAATGTATTAGATGTTGTTTCAGAGGAGAAGAGAAAGCTCTTGTGATTCTGTTTTTATTGCAGGAGGCTAAATAATAACTAAAATAATAACCATTTGCTCAGAGCTTTTCATTTTGAAAAGAATGTAAAAATACAGAATTCCCATCCAGTCTGATAGCATGGCATCTTTTAATGTCTCCACTCTGCAAATGAAGAATCAGAAGCATGAGGGTGCTGTGACGTACTGAAGGGTTTGGATTTTTATAAAATAACAATGAGATTTGGAGTCAGGTGCTTTGACACTGACACAGTTTTCTTCCCAAAATACCGCAGTTGGTATTTATATCACTTTGGATACTTTTGTCTAGCAGCAAAGAGAGCCCAGCAAAAAAAAAAATCTTTTAAAACTGGCACAAGCCTTCTGATTTGGGCCAAGATAAAATAGCATTGATGGAATTCACTGTCCCATATTTCAAAACTATAAAACAGGACACGCGGTAGGAAGTATCTGTTTTGGGGGTGACAGATATGGGCAGTACGGAGGGGGGAATTCCTGAAAGAAATAACAAGTGAGGTGAAGTGATGATATATATCCACAGCTGTTCACCGGCCAAGGTGCACAGACAAAGGAGCCTGTCAGACTCTAAAGGTCTCCTAAGATGGGGAACTTATGGGGCTCTAGAGTGACCAAGGCACCTAAGACAAGGAAGCTGTAGAGATGGCGCCTAGGCATCAGCAAAGGTTGCGTGTGAGTTATCAGCTACGTAGTTCTGAGGACATGAATGTAGAGAAACAAAGGTCAGACAAAGGCCACAGAAACAACATGGGAACAGTCCTTGGAGCGACCTCAAGTCTTGTTTCCATGGTCAGTCTAGGAAATGGATAAATTCAAAGTGAGCCGGGCAGCACAGTGAAATTAGTTTGAGGAGGGGACTGCACTAGGTCAAGAGTACAAGCCTAAGTGAATTAATTTCCCTCTATGTAACCAGGGTGAAAAACCATCCAGATTTCCTTGGCTGGAAACTTTCCTGAGATACAAGACATCCAGGACACTCTTAGGCAAATCCAGTAAGATGAAAAAAAATCTGCAAAGACCAAGAAAATTTATAGAAATAAAAAAAAATCCAGACACTAATATGGAAATTTTTGCAAAATCTTAAAATCTTCAATCCTGGTAAGCAACTACCAGGAATACAAAAAAAAATCAGCAAAATACCATCAATAGTAAAAATACAGAAATATTGGAGAGCAGAGTCTATTAAAAAATTCTGTAATTGCATTATGCATATTTGCATAGAACAGAAGTGTGCGTCCGTGCTAAGAAGCACGGGACTTTTAACCTTTGAGAGTTGAGTAGCACAGTGGACATAATGAAGTGTGTGATACATTGGATTAGGATAAATTAGATAAGTATGAAGAAAAAGATTGGTGAACTTGAAAACACAAAATAATTCTAAGAGAAAATACACACACGGGGGAAACGTGACTATCGTAAGCAGGGCATCAGGGATACTAAAGAAATTTTATGTAGTTGATATTAGCCTGTAAGCGAATATAAGAAAGGAGATTAGAACAATTATTTGAAGGAATAATGACCTACATTTTCTGAACTTGATGAAAACTACATTTGCCCATTCAAAAATCTCCAAAAAAAAGTCTCAGCAACAAAAACCATGATGAAAATGATCAAGATACATTCTAGTTAAATTCCTTCGGAAGTATAGAAGTGTTTACAGACAAAGGAATAAGATTCTCACGGCAATTTAAGCCAGAACACAGTGGAAAAATCTTTAAATCATGAAAAGGGAAATTTTTCTGACTTTCTTTCAAACAAGCGTTAATACCACGTAACCTTTTTCATAGGTGAACTTATACAGACATACAAAAACCTAAAGAATTCAATAATAGCAAACTTCTGTTGCAGTATTGGTTCAAAGAAGTTCTATGAGGCTCTGGAGCAATGGGTTGTCCCTGCTCTTGCAGAAGACTGGAGTTCTCTCATCAGTACTCAAAATGTGGCTGACAGTCACCCATATTTCCAGTTCTAGAGGTTCCGACACTCTCTATTGACTTCAGTGGGTGCCAAGCACTTACATGGTGCATATACATATATGCTTGTAAAACACACACATGAAAAATAAATAAATCTTGAAAAATAATTCTTTGGAAAGTGGTTCAGGTAGAAGAAAACTGATAGAGAGGAACATGGGCCTTTGCATGTTATGGGAAGACACCAAACCAACCACCATCCTGGGACACTAAAAGACTTCTATCTCTCATGTAAATGACAATTTAGTTGCATTTTAACATTTTTATCATACTTGTTATGCATGAGTGCATGTGTGTGTGATGTATGTGTGCATGCTCTGTGCATACGAGCATGTATTGTTTGTGCTGCATGTGGGGTGTGTGTGTGTGTGTGTGTCTGTGGTGGTGTAGTGTGAGGTGTGTGTGTGTGTGTGTGGTGTGTGGGTGTGTGTGTGTGTGTCTGGTGTGTGTGTGTGGTGTGTGTGTGTGTGTGTGTGTGGTGTGTGTGTGTGTGTGTGGTGTGTGTGTGTGGTGTGTGTGGGTGGGTTGTGTTTGGATGTGTGGGTGGTGTGGGGGTGGATGTGTGGGTGTGTTGGGGGTGGGTGGGTTGGTGGTGGGGTGTGTGTGTGTGGGGTGTGTGTGTGGTGTGTGTGTGGGGTGTGTGTGGTGTGTGTGTGTGTTGTGTGTGTGTGGTGTGTGTGTGTGGTGTGTGTGTGTGGTGTGTGTGTGTGGGTGGTGTGTGTGTGTGGGGGGTGTGTGGGGTGTGTGTGGTGTGTGTGGTGTGTGTGTGTGGTGTGTGTGTGTGTGTGGGTGTGTGTGTGTGTGTGTGTGTGTGTGTGTGTGTGTGTGTGTGTTGGACCTATGGGGATCAGAGGACATCTTGTGACAATATGTTCTCTTCTTCCACTATGTGTGTCTCAGACAGCCAAATCAGATGAACTGGCTGCCATTGCAGCGGGCGCCTTCACTCTCTGAGCCATCACATTGCCTTTTGATTGTGTTTTCTAATATTACACATAGAAAGAAAGAATCCTTTTGACAATATGGATGTTGGCGAGAGATGTAACATATACAATATCTAATATGCATATGCAATATTAGACCATGTACAATATACAATAATAACATAAATTAAGTGGATGAGAAGGAAGTCATAGTAAGGTTTCTGTAATTTGTTTTAACAAGAGATACTGCTGGGACATGTGTCCCTTGGTTAGAAAACATCCCAGGTGGCTCATGTGTTGAAGGCTTCATCACAAGTTTAGTGTCCAGTAAAGAACATTGGGGAAGTCATTGATCATGGAGAATCTGACCTAATCAATGGAATAATCCATTCACAAAAGCATCATTGAATGAACTGTTGGGAGATGTTGAAGCTATGGAAGGTGAGGCGTAATGAGCATTGCATCACAGGGACGGATGACTTTGAAGTGAACGTCTTTGAGTTGTGCTGACCTATCTCACTCTTGTTGTTCTTTGTTTTCCGTCCACTTATGCAATTTGCTTTTTTACTAACAGTACATTTTATGTAACTAAAATTGGTCAGTGTTTAAGATATAGCTCTTCATTTAATTTTATTTTTGTTTGTCTGTTTGTTTGTATTGTTTTTGAGACAGGGTTTCGCTGGGCAAGAACCCTGGCTTTCTTTGAACTTGCTCTGTAAACCAGCCTGTTCTCAGACTCAGAAATCCACCTGCCTCTGCCTCCTGACTGCTGGTGTTAAATGCATGGACCACCATGCTCTGCTACAGCTATTTTTATTTCTAAGAACAACATTTGAGGACCTTTATACTTGGGTACTATATTTATGTCATCCCTCCTCCCTGCCTCCATTTATTAACCCAAGATGAGAAGCATCACATACTAGGTCCATTACAGACATAGAAATAACAGAGGCAGTTAACTGGAACCTTTGAAACCATTAGTAGATACATCATTTCTCCTGCAAAATATTTCTTGCATGCTTGTTACAGCAAGGAACAGGTGAGCAACATATATCATGATAGTATTTGCAAGTAGAAAGTGCGAAGTCAAAAATGTAGACTATGAACTCTAAAGCAACCTCCAACAAATGACATGGACACTGACTATGCCTCAGTGGTGAAAAAGAAGTTATTAAACATGAAAAAGGAATAGAGGGTAGAACAGTAGAGGAAAACTGTAGAAATACGGGTTATCAGATTCCACCATATTGGTAATCATTTCATTTAAACCACCAAATGGCTGATTAAAAACTGGAAATGTTCATCTTCAAACAAAGAAGCAACATTTAATCATATGCAGCTTACAGGAAATGTACCTTAAATATAACTGCATAAGTAACTAGAGAAGAAAAGGCAAAACTACACATTGTTACACCAATAAAAAAAGAAGCACTTTGGCATATAACTTAAGAGTATATTTGCTGGCCAAGTGTTGCCACAAAATAAGAGAGCATGCCTTACAGAAAGAATGGTCATTGTCTAACAGTATATAAAAAGCTTTAATGTGCATGTACCTAATGAGAGAGTGATGATATACAAGAATCAAAACTTGACAGAACTGCACATAGATATACTCAAA
Source organism: Rattus rattus (assembly GCF_011064425.1). Classification (NCBI taxonomy): domain Eukaryota; kingdom Metazoa; phylum Chordata; class Mammalia; order Rodentia; family Muridae; genus Rattus; species Rattus rattus. The sequence continues at coordinate 131,316,687 of NC_046155.1, forward strand.
GCCCATAGCTATACTTGAAGACTTTGGGCCCAAAACAAGAGTCAGTGGGCCTGCTTTTTTGCTGACAAGTATCATGACCTGAGTTTAATCCGTGGGCACCATATGGTAGCAAGAAAGACCTGATACCTGCAAATCCTTCTCTGTTCTCTACAACTGTACCATATCATATGCTCCAACACACTAAATAAATAAATGTAAAGTAATTAAAACAAGCACAAAAACCAATAATACAAAAAACCCACAAAACCAAGAAACACATTAAAAAAATACAGAGTCTGTTCTGTGTCATCCAACCTTTCCTGGGCATGGGGCCTGCCCTGGAATGTGGTTGATATACCCATGTCACCCCCATAGAGAAAACTGATCTCCCCTTTCCCAGCATGTAGTAATTGCAAATGGCTTCTAAGTAAAGTGTGGGAATGTTGTCTACTTCCCCCTTCTCCATGCTGAGATTTTGTCTGGATTGAATTTGTGAAGGTTTGTTGCATGCCATTGTGGTTTCTGTGAGTTCATGCATGTATCAGTTCCCTTGTCTGTGTGGTGGTCCCCATGGACTCATATGTTTGAATGCTTGGTCATTAGAATATAGAGCTCTTTGAAAGAATTAGAAGGATTAGGGAATGGGGCCTTGTTGGAGAAAGTGTGTCACTGAAGGTAAGCTTTGGAATTTCAAAAGCCCTTGCCAACCAGTCTCTCTCTCTCTCTCTCTCTCTCTCTCTCTCTCTCTCTCTCTCTCTCTCTCTCTCTCTCTCTCTCTCTCTCTCTCTCTCTCTCTCTCTCTTCCACATCTCTGCTTTCTATATACATATAGAACATAACAAAGAAATGGTATGAGGAAGGCCATGGCATAGTCCTCTGGCTTTATATGTACAGACATGACTTGCACTCACATACACATGAAAAAGGAGGGACCAATTATTAAAGTCAAGTCTAATTCTTTAAATAAGATTCTAATGGTGACAAACCTCTAGCTATCCTTAACTTTAAACAAATTATGAGTGTCAAGAACATTCTCCAGAAAACATGGCACCAATGCATAAACAAGAACATTCTGTCAATTTCATAGTTTCACAATTTCATGAAATGCATCAATTCCTTGAAGGTTACCACCTAACAATTTTCATTTGAGAAGCATATGAACTACATGCTATTATATATGTTGAAAAATAATAAAATTATTCTTCAAAGGAAAGCTTGGGGACATGAGTGGGCCTCGCTAGACACTTGAGGAGAAGATTATACCAGTTCTTCACAAGATGTCAGAGGTTGTTTTTATAAGAGGTACTATTTAAAGGGATTTTATTTTTATTTGTGTGTGCTGCATGTGTGGGGTATGTGTGTGTACATGAGGTGTGGATATATGGTGTGAATATGGTGTGGTGTGGTATGGTGTGTGAATGTGGTGTGGTGTGTGAATGTGGTGTGGTGTGTGTGTGTGTGTGTGTGTGTGTGTGTGTGCATGCCTTTATGTATGCGGTGTGTGTATGTGGTGTGGGTGTGGGTGATTATATGTGGTATGTATGTGTGTATGTGATATGTGACATGTGTGTGTATGTGTGTGTGTGCATGCATATGTGTGTATGTGGTGCATGTGCATAGTGTGTGGATGTGGTGTGTGTGGATATGGAGTATATATGTGTGTGTGTGTGTGTGTGTGTGTGTGTGTCTGCCACATATGTTTAGATCCTCTGTATCTGAAGTTAAAGGAGAGTGCAAGCTGTCTAACCTCTCCTGGGAGGCCAACTGTAGTACTCTGCAAGAGCAGCAAGCATTCCTCATCACTGAGCCAGTCTTCAATCCTCAGTCCCTTACCCTAGTGTTTTATAATAGTGTGTCAAGACATACTTGATAAGCTAAACACATTAAATATAAGCTGTGAGTGATTTTTGCTTAATTATATGTGTAATGGATACTGTTTCATTGTAAGGTCTTTGGCATGCACCTGTGATAATGTTGTTTGATAAGTCTCACTTTTCTACTACTCATTATGTGTTTGTATATAATACAGTCTAACATCCGTTGTCTATTAACTTTAGACCCTGTTGTGTTTAGGTTTCTTTGGTATAGCCCTGGCAAAGCAAACACTGTCTTTTACATTGCATTAAAAGGGAAAAAAACAGCACATCTTAACTATGGGAACTATATAACCATCTCCCTAAATGTAACTACAATAAAGCTCACATTGACCATTCAGCTCTCAGTCTTTTGGTTTTTTATTTATTCTTCTCTCATACATTACACCCATATCTTAATTTCCCTTCTCTCCTCTCCTTCCAGCTCCTCGCACCATTCTCTCTTCTTCCCTGGATCCCTTCAGAAAAGGGTAAGCTCCCCAGGGATATTAACCCAACATGACCTATGTAGCTGCATAGTCGGGGAGACTTATGCACCTCCCCTCCTATTAAGACAGGATGAAGCAACTTGGTGGGACGACAGGAATCCCAAAAGCCAGAAAGCCCCTGCTCCCAAAGGAGGCTGCCCCGGCCATAAATGTATAGCTATCCCTATAGCATCTTGTGCTGGCTAGTCTTATATCAGCTTGACACTAGCCAGAGTCGATTCATAAGAGGGAAGTTCAATTGAGAAAATGCCTCCACTGCTTTGGCCTGTGAGCAAACCTCTAGTACATTTTCTTGATTGATGAATCGGGGAAAGCTTAGTTCACAGTGGGCAGTGCCATCCATGGGCTAGTGGTCTCAGATTCTATAAGAAAGTAAGTTGAGCAAGCCATGGGAAGCAAGCTATATGCAGCATTTTTCTACAGCCTCTGTGCCAACTCCCACATCCAGGTACCTGCCCAGTTTGAGCTCCTGGTTTGACTTCCCTCCGTGAAGATTATTATATGAAGCTTTATAGCTAAAAAAAATTCTCCCCAAGTTGATTTTGGTCATGGTGATTTGTCACAGCAATAGAAATCCTAATTAAGATATTTCCCTTAGCTGGTAAATTTTCAAGCATATAAGGGTTCAACCACAAACATATGACTTCCCCCATACCATATATTCATCTAAAATGGTGTTTTTTTCAACCTTCCTGCTGCCAAGAACCTTCAATACAGTTCCCCATGTTGTGGAGACTCCCAACCATAAAATTATTTCGCTGCTACTTCAGAACTGTAATTTTGCTACCATTGTGAATTGTAAGGTAACAATCTGAAAGGGTTCAACAAACCCTAAATGGGTGGCAACCGACAGGTTGAAAACAACTGGCCTAAAAACTGCTTTCAAGAATTTCAGAAAACATGTATTGCCCATTTGAGAAGGGATAAAGCAATTACCTAAAACAGAAACCACATATACTACAAAACCACTATAGGTCCATCTTACCTGCCCTTACACATTTTATCTTCAAGATACCAGAAGGGGTTTTATCTCAGACTATGTCCTATTTCACCTAACTTAGGGAAGATGAAAGCATTTCCTAGGAGAACACAATTTGGCCTACTGTGCAATCTTCTGAATCTTACATTTCTAACACATTTTCATTGTTAAAAAATTAATAAACTTTCCCAGAAGTGCAGGATTACTCAACAATAATACCCATCTACCCCCGATCAAAAAGTTTATGTCTGTTTAATGGCCCCTCTGAACCAATTGCTTTTGAACACACTTGTGTCTTTCAACAGCAGTATCCTAGAGTCAGACTGGAAGAAGTTTCTGGTCATGGTGTTACGAACTCAAATGTCTCAAATGATTGTGGAGTTTTCTCTGCCATATCCATCTGTCCAAAGTAATTAAAAACACATTTGAGATAAATACTTGGGGTGTGGGCTCTTATGATTGTGATTGAACCCGTTTTTGGACCCGACTGGACAGAAGGGGGATAAAGAAAAGATAACACAGGATACAGAGACACAAAACCTGGGGTTGGTCAGGCCGAGATCTCTGATGGAGAATCTAGAAACTGACATTTTTTTATGCAGTTGAACTGAGAGGCAGGATCATTACACACAACTGAGCAAGAGAGTGGGGTTATTACAAACAAATAAACTAGTATCACAGATGAACAAAGAGATGGATTTGCTTAAACTTTGTAGGAAATTTCTTAGTAGTGGAGCAGTCTAGAGGCCACAAATGTCTTGGCACAGGGAAAAAGTATGGTGGACACTTTCTGCTGACTCTATCACTATCTGTACATGGGCCAGAGGAAAGCACAGTCACCCCTCAGAACCATACCCTGGGGTGGGGACTTAGCTATTTTCCCATGGATGACCTTACTTATGTCAATGGCACACATTCATTCGCTTGGGACTCACACAATCAGGGCTTCCCCCACACCCCACATTCCTTTTATTATTTATCTTATTTTTGTTGGATAGTTTGAAATGAATTTACATTTCAAATGTTATCCCCTTTCCCAGTTCTCCTCTCTCCCATGTCCCCTCCCCTTGCTTCTATAAGGATGCTCTCCCTCCCTCCCACCAACTCCCAACTCAACACCCTGGCATTCCCCTACACTAGGGAAAAGAGCCTTCACAGGACCAAGGGCTTCTCCTCTTATTCATGCCAGACAAGGCCATTCTCTACTCCATATACAGCTGGAGCCAAGGGTCCTCCCCGCAAGTGTATTCTTTGGCTGGTGGTTTAGTTCCTGGGAGCTCTGGGGTGTCTGGTTGGTTGATATTGTTTTTCTTCCTATGGTGTTGCAAATCCCTTCAGCTCCTTCAGTCCTTTCTCTAACTCCTCCATAGGGGTCCCCATGCTCAGTCTGATGGTTAGCTGCAAGCATCCACATCTGTATCAGTAAGGCAAGAGAGCAAAACCTCTCAGGAGACATCCATATCAGGCTGCTGTCAGAAGTGCTTCTTGTCATCAGCAATAGTGACTGGGTTTGGTGGCAGCATATGGGATGGCTTTCCAGGTGGTGCAATTCTGCAGTCTCTGGATGACCTTTCCTTCAGTCTCTGCTGCACTCATTGTCCCTGTATTTCCTCCCCTGAGTATTTTGTTCCACCTTCTGAGAAGAAATGTTGCATCCACATTTTGGTCTTCCTTCTTCTTCAGCTTCATATGGTCTGTGAATTGTATCTTGGGTATTCCAAGCTTTTGGGCTAATATTCACTTATCAGCGAGTGCATACCATGTGTGTTTTTTGTTTTTTGTTTTGTTTTGTTTTGTTTTGTTTTTTATGACTAGGTTACCTCACTCAGGATATTTTCTAGATCCATCCATTTGCTTAAGAATTTGAAGAAGACATTGTTTTTAATAGCTGAGTAGTATTCCATTATGTAAATGTACTGCAATATCTGTTGAGGTACATCTGGGTGCTTTTTGGGTTCTGGCTACTATAAATAAGATTGCTATGAATATATTGGAGCATGTGTACTTTTTATATGTTAAAGCATCTTTTGGGTACATGCCCAGGAGTGGTATAGTTGGGTCCTCAGGTAGCACTATGAACAACTTTCTGAGGAATCACCAGACTGATTTCCAGTGTGGTTGTACTAGCTTGCAATCCCACCAACAATGGAGGAGTGTTCCTCTTTCTCCACATCCTTGCCAGCATCTGCTATAAACTGAGATTTTGATCTTAGCCATTCTGACTGGTGTGAGGTGGAATCTCAGGGTTGTTTTGATTTGCATTTCCCTGATGACTAAAGATGTTGAACATTTCTTTAGGGTTTTCTCAGCCATTTGATATTCCTCAGCTCAGAATTCTTTGTTTAGCTCTGTCCTCCATTTTCAATAGGATTATTTGATTATCTGGAGACTAACTTCTTGAGTTCTTTGTATCTATTGGATATTAGCCCTCTATCAGGTGTAAAATTGGTAAAGATCTTTCCTCAATCTGTTTATTGCTGCTCTGTCCTATTGATAGTATCTTTTGCCTTACAGAAGCTTTGCAATTTTGTGAAGTGCCATTTGTCTATTCTTAATCTTAGAGCATAAGCCATTAGTGTTCTGTTCAGGAAAATTCCCCCTATACCTATGTGTTCAAGGTTCTTCCCTGTTTTCCCTTCTATTAGTTTCTGTGTATCTGGCTTTATGTGGAGGTCTTTGATTCACTTGGACTTGAGCTCTGTACAAGGAGTTAAAAATGGATTGATTTGCATTCTTCTACATGCTGACCTCCAGTTGAACCAGCACCTTTTGTTGAAAAAGCTGCCTTTTTTCCATTGGATGTCTTTAGCTCCTTTGTTAAAGATCAAGTGCATAGGTGTGTGGGTTCATTTCTGGGTCTCCGATTCTATTCCATTGATTTACCTACCTGTCTCTGTACCCATACCATGCAGTTTTTATCATGATTTCCTCTGTAATACAGCTTGAGGTCAGCTATGGTGATTTCCCCCAGAAGGTCTTTTATTGTTGAGAAGAGATTTCCTATCCTAGGTTTTTTTGTTATTCCAAATGAATTTGCAAATTGCTTTCTAACTCTATGAAGAATTGAGTTGGAATTTTGTGGGGATTGCATCAAATCTGTAGATTGCTTTCGACAATATGGCCATTTTTGCTATATTAATCCTGCCAATTCATGAGCATGGGAGATCTTTCCATCTTATGAAATTTTCTTCAATTTGTTTCTTCAGAGACTTGAAGTTCTGGTCATACAGATCCTTCCCTTGCTTGGTTAGAGTCACACCAAGGTATTTTATATTATTTGTGACTATTGTGAAGGGTGTCATTTCCCTAATTCCTTTCTTGGTCTATTCATCCTTAGAGTAGAGGAAGGCTACTGATTTGTTTGAGTTAATTTTATATCCAGACACTTTGCTGAAGTTGTTTATCAGCTGTATGAGATCTCTGGTGGAATTTGTGGGGTCACTTAAGTACACTATTTATCATCTGCAAATAGTGATATTTTTAATTCTTCCTTTCTAATTTGTATCCCTTTGACCTTGTTTTCTTGTCTAATTGCTCTGGCTAGGACTTCAAGTACTATTTTAAATAGGTAGGAAGAGAGTGGACAAGCCTTGTCTAGTCCCTGATTTTACTGGGATTGTTTCAAGTTTCTTTCCATTTAGTATAATGTTGGCTATTGGTTGACTGTATATTGTTTTTACTATGTTTAGTTATGGGCCTTGAATTCCTGATCTTTCCAAGACTTCTATCATGAAGGGGTGTTGAATTTTGTCAAATGCTTTCTCAGTATCTAATGAGATGGTCGTGTGGTTTTATTTTTTGAGTTTGTTTATATAGTGAAATACATTGATGGATTTCCATATATTGAACCATCCCTGCATCCCTGGGATGAAGCCTACCTGATAAAGGGAAAGGATAGTTTTGATGTGTTCTTGAATTCAGTTTGCAAGAATTTTATTGAGTATTTCTGAATAAATATTCATGAGTAAAATTGCTCTGAAGTTGTCTTTCTTTGTTGGGCCTTTGTGTGGTTTAGGAATAAGCATAATTGTGGCTTCAAAGAACAAATTGGGTAGTGTTCACTCTGTTTTTATTTTGTGGAATAATTTGAAGAGTATTGGTATTAGGTCTTCTTTGAAGGTTTGATAAAATTCTGCAATAAACCCATCTGTTCCTGGGCTTTTTTTTGTGGGGGGGGGAGTAGGAAAGTTTTAATGACCGTTTTTTTTTTTTCTTTAGGGATCATGGGATGGGATAGTTTAGATGGTTTATTTGATCCTAATTGAACTTTGGTACCTGGTATCTGTCTAGAAAATTGTCTATTTCATCCAGATTTTTCAATTTTATTTTAAGTTGGATCTGATAATTTTTTAATTTCCTCAGTTTCTTCTTTAATGTCTCCATTTTCATTTCTGATTTTGGTAATTTGGATACTGGCTTTGTGCCCTATGTTTAGTATCACTGAGGGTTTATCTATCTTTTTGATTTTTCAAAGAACCAGCTCCTGGTTTTGTTGATTCTTTGTATAGTTCTTTTTGTTTCTTCTTGGTTAATCTCAACTGTGATTTCATTATTTCCTGCAGTCTACTCCTCTTGGGTATATTTGCTTCTTTTTGTTCTAGAACTTTCAGTTGTGCTGTCAAACTGTTAGTGTATGCTCTCTCCAGTTTCTCTTTGGAGGCACTCAGAGCTATGAGTTTCCCTCTCAGCACTGCTTTTAGTGTGTCTCATAACTTTTGGTATGTTGTACCTTCATTTTCATTAAATTCTAAAAAAGTCTTTAATTTCTTTCTTTATTTCTTCCTTGACCAAGTTATCATTGAGTAGAGGTTTTTCAGCTTCCATATGTATGTGGCCTTTCTGTTGGTTTTGTTGTTATTGAAGACCAGTCTTAGTCCATGTGATCTGATAGGATGCATGAGATTATTTCAATCTTTTTGTATATGTCCATACCTGTTTTGTGACCAATTTTATGGTCAATTTTTGAGAAGGTACCACAAGGTGCTGAAAAGAAGGTATATTCTTTTGTTTTACAATAAAATGTTCTATAATTATCTGTTAAATCCATTTGGTCCATTACTTCTGTTAGTTTCACTGTGTCTCTGTTTAGTTTCTGTATCCATGATATGTCTATTATGAGAGTGGTGTGTTGAAGTTTCCCACAATTATTGCGTGTGGTGCAATGTATGCTTTGAGTTTTAGTAAAGTTTCTTTCATGAAAGTGGGTACCCTTCTATTTGGAGCATAGTTGTTCAGAAATGAGACTTCATCCTGGTAGATTTTTCTTTGATGAGTATGAAGTTTCCTTCCTTATCTTTTTTGATAACGTGGTTGAAAGTGAATTTTATTCAATATTAGAATGGTTACTCTAGTTTGTTTCTTGGAACGATTTGCTTGGAAAAATATTTCCAATGTTTTTCTGTGAGGCAGGATCTGTTTTTGTCACTGAGGTGCATTTCTTGTATGCAGCAAAATCCTGGGTCCTGTTTACATATCCAGTCTGTTAGTCTATGTCTTTCTATTGGGGAATTGAGTCCACTGATTTTAAGAAATATTAAGAATCAGTGGTTGTGGTTCCTGTTATTTTTGTTGTTAGAACTGGAATTATGTTGTGTGGTTACTTTCTTTTGGGTTTGTTGCAAGAAGATTACATTCCTGCCTTTTCTAGGGTGTAGTTTCACTCCTTGTTTTGCAGTTTCTACCTATTATCCTTTGTAGGGCTGGATTTGTGGAAAAATAGTTTAAATATGGGTTTGTTGTGGAATATCTTGGTTTCTCCATCTATGTTAATTGAGAGTTTTGCTGGGTATAGTAGCCTGTGCTGGCATTTGTGTTCTCTTAGGGTCTGTATGACATCTGCCCAGGATTTTCTAGTTTTCATAGTCTTTGTTGAGAAGTCTGGTGTAATTCTGATATGTCTGCCTTTATATGTTACTTGTCCTTTTTCCTTTACTGCTACTATTCTTTCTGTGTTTTGTGCATTTGGTGTCTTAACTATTATATGATGGGAGGAATTTCTTTTCTGGTCCAATCTATTTGGAGTTCTGTAAGCTTCTTGTATGTTCATGGGCAGAGACTTTTTTAGGTTAGGGAAGTTTTCTTCTATAATTTTGTTGAAGATATTTACTGGACATTTATGTTGGGAATCTTTCCTTTCTTCTATACCTGTTATCCTTAGGTTTGGTCTTCTCATTGTGTCCTGGATTTCCTGGATGTTTTGGGTTAGGAAATTACTGCATCTTGCACTTTCTTTGTCAGTTGTGTCAATGTTTTCCAATGTTTTCTATGGTATTTTCTGCCCAGGAGATTTTCTCTTCAATCTCTTGTATTCTGTGGGTGATACTTGCATCTATGATTCCTAATCTCTTTCCTAGGTTTTCTATCTCTGGGGTTATTTTTTTTTTCGTAGTTTCTTTATTGGTTCTATTTCTATTTTTAGATCTTGGATGGTTTTGTTCACTTTCTTCACCTTTTTGGTTGTGTTTTCCTGTAAATCTTTAACAGATTTTTGTGTTTCCTCTTAAAGGGCTTCTCTTGCTGTGGTGGGAGAACTGGGTTCTGATGATGCCAGGTAGTCTTGATTTCTATTGCTTAGGTTTTTGCACTTCCCTCTGGCCATCTGGTCATCTTTGATGTTAGTTGGTCTTGCTGACTCTGACTGGAGCTTGTCCTTCCTGTGGGCCTTTGAGCCATTGATATTAGGTCTGAAAGCAGTCCTGGAAGACAAACTCTCTCCAGGCAGGCTTTGTGCCTGGAGGGCTATGGTACAGCCTTAGTTCAGGTGCAGATGGAGACTGGAATGATCTTGTTCCAGGTTGCTAGGTGGTTCCTGTGTCCTGTGGCTCCTGACAGGTCCCTCTTTGGACAGTTAGTGGAGCAAAAGTAGAGTCTCACCTGTGGGCTTAGGGGTGAGAGCACTCCTGGGAGACCAGCTCTCTCCAGGCAGGTTTTGGGTCTGGAGGACTGTGGGACAGCCTTAGCTCTAGGCACAGATGGAGACCCAAAGCATTCTATCTTTATTATTTATCTTAATTGCACCTGTTGTTTTTCCATGAAACATAATCCTAATTAAGAAGGAGGCATTAACATATTAACAGAGATTTGATCTAGGAAGGAGGTAGCTAGATAAAGTAAATTTATCTGCTTGCTATTTACACACATTGCTTCAAACAGGGAATCATTAATGGAAGGTGAGGAGTGTGTGTGTGTGTGTGTGTGTGTGTGTGTGTGTGTGTGTGTGCGTGTGTGTGTGTGTGTGTGTACATGTGTGGTGTGTATGTGGTATTTATGTGTATGTATTATGTATGTATACATTTTCTTCTGTGTATGAACCTATGCTGTATACATATACACACAGGTGCCCACATGTGCACTTAGAGGCCAGAGGTCAATATCTGATATCTTCCTCATTTGCTTGCTACCTATTTATGGGAGGGGGACAATTTCTCCTTGAACCTGAACCTCACTAGCTCAGCAAGGCTGGCAAGAAAGGCCCCTGAGGGGTCCTTTTCTCCCCCCACAATACTAGGATTGCAAGCATGCACTGACACACTTTGCTTTCTATATTGATATTTGGGATCCAAATTCATGTCTCCATGCTTGTGCAACCAACGGCTTATCAATAAAGTCTCAATCCCCTAGATTTTAATGTTTGGAATTTATGATGAATAACAATCTCTCTCAATTACCCTTTCACTGTTACAATCCAGCCTGAAGAGGTAGTATGCTTGCTCTGTGTCCAGTCTATTCTGATCACTCTGTGTGCTGCCTACCCTGACCACTCTGTGTCAAGCCTACCCTCAACAAACATCTTTTTTTTTCTGTGTGGATTAACATAAAGAACTATCAGGAGTTTTGTTTTGTTTTGTTTTGTTTTCTAAATTAAACGCCTTGTTATTAACAGAGAATGCTGATGTACTTCAGACCCAATGCTGCCCCACACACATCCCCACTCTGCCAAGAAAGCATGTTGGGAAGTTTTGTTCTGTTCTTCAATCTCCTTCCATATGAGAGAGACCACTCAAGCAACTGGGTGAGCCCCACCTCCTCTCTCCAGCACTGTAGTATTAGAGGCAAGCCGCTGGCTGAGAACAAGCTTTGATGTCGACCTCTGGCTGCTCTTGACAGACCTGCATTCGGAGTGGGCAGAGGAGCATCGAGGGCATGTGTGGGAGAGAAGGGGATGAAAGGTGGGATGACTGAAGCTGATGATGTGGACAGATTCCTGCCTGTCTACTTACATGCTTCAGGAAGAAAAATGCCAAGCCTTGCGATCACAGAGGTTATGAACTAGCTCAGCCTCAGAGATGATCATTAAAAAGTACTGTTGAATACAAAGAAGCAAATTATTCTCTGAGCTTTGACTTAAAAAAAAAGAAGCAAACTAACAATGAATATGTTCAAAGTTATAAGGACATTGAAATGACATTCTAACGAGGCTGGTTCACTCGGGGTGCTGGGAGCCCAGCATGTAGGTGAGGTGAGTGACAGGCTTTGGCACATTTGCTGCCATTCAACATCGGGCTGACTTGTGCCAGGTGTCAAGAATCGATCCAAAACCCAGTGATAAAGTTGCAGCTGTGATACTGGCAGGTGGCACTCAAGGACATCACGAACTATGCACTCTGGTCTGCTGTGGACAGCAAGGCCAGAGGAGTTGTAAGAGATGAATATCCAAGAGAGCTTATGCCATACTGAGTTCTTGGCCTCAAGGCCAAGTTTCCATAGCTCCATCTGCATCCAAAGATTTTCATTGCAACATTGTTAAACTATACTGGACCTTATTATCCTATGAATGACACTTGGGCCCTCCTTCTTCATGCATATCTAGTAATAATGACTGTTTACATCACTAACATCTCAATATACAAATCAACTATTGTTACAACATTTGGGTTGTAGAACAAAGCATTGATATTTAAGATTATATTGTTCTCTTTTTCTTTTATTATTTTATTGATTCCTGGATTATACTTATTGTACTTACATGAACACACACACACACACACACACACACACACACACACACCACATGCACAGGAAAGAGAGAGAGGCACACACAGATATACAGAGAAAGAAAAAGACAGAGACAGAGAAAGACAGAGTTGTCCTACTATGGCCATGGTGAGTCTTCTCCATGATACATTCACCTACATAAGTACTAATCCCTCCAAGGCTCAAGCCCCTTATGTAAAATGTCACAGCATTTGCAAGGACCAGTGCACATATTGTCCTGTGCCTTAGCATTCTTCAAACTTTACAGTGCAAGTGTGAGGCTAATAAGCGTAAAAACAGTCACGTTCAAAACAGATACTTTTTCCAAAGAGATTTAACTCATAGTTGGTCAGACCTGCCACTACAAAACTCATTAGCTATGGAAGCCCAACTGTGTGTGTGTGTGTGTGTGTGTGTGTGTGTGTCTGTCTGTCTGTGTGTGTCTGTGTGTGTGCACACACGTGCACGTGCACAATACTAATTTATTTAGGATCATATTAAAAATCATATTCAAGAGAATTTAAACTTTAAAGGAAAATAATTTCAGTCAATATATTCAACTTGGAACTGTCCCTTCAAAACTAAAATATCCCTTACTATTAAAATTATACATATAATATATAATATAATATAATATATATATATATATATATATATATCTCCTCTGATTTATTAAGAAGTCCTGTGTTTGCCCACTCCATCTGTTCCTTGACTTTTGGTTTACATGAGATCAAATACTCCATGTTTTTATACTGGTTAGAGTATCCATGGCAACCGCTTGTATTAGCCAACTCTAGATAGAGTTAGGAACTACATAAACTGTCTGTAAGTGGTCTGAATATCTTCCAGGTGAGATGCTGTTCTTTGAATGGTCCTAGGGTGGATTGACACATGGATTGCCTCTACGAAAGCTTAACCTGTTTCCTGTATACAAGAATTCGCAACACTACAGCCTTCTTGCCCTATGCCTGAGTCAATGACGTGTGCACAGCACTGTCCTGGGTCCTGAAAGACAAGCTAGAAGATACCTTTCAGGAAGTTTCATCTAAAATCCAAACTTCCCTTACCAAATTTCCAACCTCACGAGGAAATCTGAACATGAACTGGGCACGTGGTAGTAAAGCCTGTTGCCCTGGACATCACTCAGTTGAGTCATAAGTGTGTCTTTTGCACGTGTGAGTGCTTTTACTATTTAAAGCCTGTCTCCTGATGATGCTATGGTTGTGAAAATCTACCAGAGAATAAGAATAAAATATGCATTAAAGCAAGAAAGCTGCAGAGGCAGTTGAGAACTCTTCCCCTTTGAGCCTCTCTCTCAGCTGTCCCTGCACAGCAGGCCAGCTTGGGTTACGTCCATCCTTCATTCCCCCCTCTCAATTATGAAATCATCACAACTCTCAGGGGAAGGAAAGACCCAGAAAGAACAAATGTGACAGCAAGAGACAGAGGGATCAATATCTTCAGAGTCAGGGAATGTTATGGGCTCTGTAGGTCTGTTAATTATCAAACAAAAATTCTGTCTTGAGGAGGCAAAGAGTGCATTTGAACAGAAGCTCTGTAATTAGCCATTTCTGTGCCTGCTTCTCAGTAGTAGATTTCACATTCACTGGCTTCACCTTCATGTGGCTTAACAATGGTCGTGCGAAATGGCCCAGAATTGCTATGCCTCTAATTATTTACTGTAACAGCAACAAGGTAAGAGAGAGCGAGAGAGAGATGGCAGTGTAACAAAGGAAGATGGTAATACAAAGCACACTGAATCGTCACCACTTCCTTCTTACTACATGCCATTTTCTTCTATTCTGGCCTGTACCTTGTATGTATAAATAAAATACTCCTAGCTTTATTTTTTGATGGTGCTAGAACATCAACACCCATGTTAGCTAGTCTTGTTGATACAGTTTGTTCGGGCTTGCATAAAAAATGTTCCTCTTCTGCCCCTGAAGTCTCCTTCGCTAAGATGGAGCTGACAAGCCATGCAGGTAGAAAATTAAGGGAAATGATAAGGTCCAATGTGACAAGAAAAGAGTTAACAATTGGATGCCAAGACTAAACTGTAAGGGAGAACATAGGTTGGAGAGACTCATTAGGGGCAGACTCTGGGAAAGCAAATTAGAAATTAAATTCTTAGTGGGACAAATATAAGAGTCAAAAATGCCTAGGATAAACCTGGTCAAAGTCATTACCATCCAATGAAAGCAGGAGAATCACAGAGTCTATGAACCTTGTAACATGAAGAATAATGGCTGTATACCCAACCAACATCTGGGATATGAAAGAAAAATGAGTTTTACAGTCAGAACATAGGGAAAGGTTGGCTGTTATTTATTGCTTCATTGTGGGTCACATTTAGTGACCATTCTCCACAAGCTGTCCCTGGCAAAAGACTAGGCTCTCACAGGCAATGAGGCAACTTGGAATTTGCAGAAATGAAAATGCACCAAAATTAACTTCTGATGAGTGACTTTTGGACCATGGCTCTAGTAACCCATAGAGAAATGCCCAAAGTGTAGAGCAGACACAACATATAAAGACACCATTGAAATGAAAAGTAATATTCAACCCATTTTGCCAGTGGTTTTCTTTGAAGTTAATTCTAAATGTGATATCTTTTATCTAAAGATAAGTTGTTGGTTTTGTTTGTTTGGTTTGGTTTGGTTTGGTTTGGTTTGGTTTTCAGAGATGAGTTACATCCACATTGACATGATACCTGTCATGATGCCATGACAGAATTATTTCTTTTGGGTCCCAAGCATCTAGAAAAAAATCATGGGGTGGTCTCTTTTCAACATGGAGCAGGTCCCAAATCCTTATGATGGTTGAGATCTTGAAAAAGATTCAGAATAAAGATAAATTTGGTTCGGTTCTGAGGGCAGTAATGGCTCTCTGTAATAGGCTCATGCTGTGCTTTATCGGCCCATCTTGTAGTTTATTAGAGCAAAGCCTGTGTCAGGACTTCCATTATAAACACATATTTTCTGAGTGGAGAGACTGACAGTAAAAAGCGAACTAGTACTGAGCCTTAATCTTGATATTTGCTCCTTGCTCAAGAAACTTAAGAAGAGAAATTAGGAAGAGACAGACTGAGCCAGAGGCTAAGAAGAAAACTCATGACTATGTCACACCAATCCCAATGTTCGTTTACTTTAAAAATTCTTATTTTAACATTTACTTTTGTTTTATTTTATGAAATGAAAAGATGAGATGAGACCTTTTCACAGAAGAAAGTGGACTTAATATAGAGAAAATTAAAGGTAAAAGCAAGTAAGTTTTTCCCCTAAACAAATACTGTTTATGTGTCTATAAAATAATTTGCTGTTTAATAGACATATAAAGAAAAAAACCCTAAATGAGTAACATAGCAAAAATCCAAGAAATAGACGTTGTTCTTGATATTTTTTTTTTGCTTGTTTGTTTCAGTGTCTCTAGGTGGTATTAAACCGCTAGCAGAATTATTCTAAGAATAAAGCAAACATTTTGTTTTTGTTTTACTCATACCATACTTAAGAAAATTATTTAAACTCATTTAAAGTGCTTTCCTGGGCAGCAATATCCAAGGAAAGATCGTTTGTAAAAGGAAAGAAAAAAAAAAGATCCATTTCAAAGTGCAGCCTCGCTATAATGTCCACTATAAGAAGAGACCTTAGCTTAAATTATACCACAGCTATTTGAAATGGATTTTTAAATTATCTACCTTTGCATTTCTTCATGAATGTTTCAGGGAAATTATCCTGAGATAATGCCAACAAATGGTCACAGACTTTAGGTTTATAATTGCTCTTGCTCATTTAAGGTTCCCAGCAGACCATATCAGGAAATTCAATGCCTGGCAAGTGCAGCTTGATAATATACCGTAACCGGCATTTTCTTATTAGAGGAACACCCAAATCGGCTTTCATTTGTAGCAATGACCCTAATTAAGAGAACTATGATTTAAAGCAGAGGCTGCATCTTAAGGGTTGGTGTTGGATACGATAGTCTTAACCGAAGGGTTTCTCTTTTTTCCTCAGAAAATTGACATAATTTAATCTTAATTTTAGTTTTCCGAACTCATATCACATTTTTTTCTTTTAAATTTCTCCTCACAAAATGAAAAGCTTCCTTGTAGGCATTGAGCAGATGAAGGCGTAGATAAAACTGTTCACAGGCTCATTCTTCTGTCCCAGGAGTCTCACCTCTGTCTTAAGTGATTGCGTTTTTCAATCCATAAGAAATCTAAGGAAAAGGATCAGGAGTTCAGTCTCCACCTCCTGCCTATGGAAGGAAGGACGAGGACATAGGAGCAGGAGCATCCTGCTCTGCATCATCCTCTCGCAAGACACAGGACCAGAGCCTCTCCGATCTAAGCCTAGAGGTCCTAGCTGCACAAGAGACTTCCTCTAAAACATGGCAGCTTACAGACACTGCCCACAGTTTATGTTCTCTGACTTGTTTTTAACCTTTCTAGTCAATAAAGTTATAATGGTCACAAGGTAATTTTATGACATTGCTCTATGGAGCCATTATCATAAAGTAATTATACATCTGTCCTGTAAGGACCTTCAGGTGATCTATCTAAATTAAATGTATATGTACTAGTATGCATGCATGCCCCTCTGTATGTGCGCATGTGTGTGTGTGTGTGTGTGTGTGTGTGTGAGAAAGAGAGAGAGAGAGAGAGAGAGAGAGCGATGCCTCAAATAATATTATAATAATCAACCTTTGAAGATTAATTTTCAATCTATAAATAATTCTTACCTTCATTAATTCTTTAATTTTATTTATCTTCCTCAAACAGATGTACAGATGCAAAACATGAACAATCTAAATTAGTGTTCTCACCCCGTTTTCTTATTTGGAAAATAAATCTAAAGTTTTCTGGAGTGAAAAATAAATTCAAGTTTTTAATCTGCTGATCTTTGTGCCTTCTTCTATGTGATCTTAAATTCTTGATGGCAGGGGAAAATGGTAATAACATAACCAGAAAATAAACATTATTTATTTGCTCAATATTATTACAATTGCAGAGATGATAATAATAGCCATTATTACTGAAAATTTTTGCCCTAGGCACTGTGTGACTATGTTAAACTTTCACACGCATGTAAAAAAAAAAATCTGCCTTGCAGGAATTACAGACCGATCTCACTGATAAGCACACAGAGATTCTGAGAACGTGTACTGTTTACCTGAAATGTAGCTAGTGAATCACAGAACCAGATTTGTAGGCAGGTAAGTTGAGCCCAAGTCAAATGCTCTTCAACATTGGCTTTGTGAAACATCTGCTAACCCCTCATGGAAACAATACACATCTGACATGGTCCTGGAGTGCTGATAATAGATATATAAGTAGAAGTTTGCCCACAACCCAGCCAGGTTTAGTTAGCATAGTAAAAAACGAAAATGACAAAGTGGAGTATTGGAAGGATGGCTCAATGGTAAGAAAACTGGGGACTCTTGGAAAGGACCTTAGATCAGTTCCCGAAAAACTCATAGCAGTTCCCTCCACTAGCTCCAGTTCCAGAGGATCCAACGTCCTATTCTGATTTCTTTGTCCACCAAGCATGCATGTGCTATACAACCAGACAAGTCAGCAAAACCCTTATACACAGAAAACAAAATAAATGACTGTTCTGATGGGAAACTGAAAAAGTTTACGTGGAGAATGCTTTTCCTGTGTTCCATGCAAATCCAGGAGAAGGGGACATAGAAAGAGGTGTCATAGTTATATATGTATTTTTGCTTACTATATATATGCAAATATATAAAAGAAACGTTTAAAATAATTAATCAAACAAAAATTGATGTATTATTAAGATCTTTCACAAGCCTGAATTTTCTTCAGTTATTAAATGTAATTTATTTTATAAGTTTGGTGCAAGAGAAAAAATGACTACTGGTGTTATAGGCAACTTTTTTTTTTATCAAGACTTAATTGTTAGAGTTGCTTCATTTCCAGGGAAATGACTTAGCCCCCAGGATATGCAGATCACTATTATAATGAGCCACATTTTTTTAACAAGGGGAGGGCCTTTAGCTATTCTTGCAAGAGTGAAAATTTCCAGGAATTATCCTTACTGCTATTATAAATTAATAAATTTTAGTAGTGCCACACCGCAAATCTTTGGCACTGACCTATATAGAAACATTAATATCTTATGATATTGATTTCAAAGACACGGTCCAGAACCTTATGGTAAATCTACAGGAAGTTTGTCTCTTATGATAGATGCTGCCATAAGATTCACCTAATAATACTCAAGTAAATCATAACATCCAACGAGCTCGAGACAGGCTCCGTGAATGTGCACATCCTCTTCTGGGGACTCTGCGCTCTCATGGGCTCTGGACAATTTTCCTACCAATGCTCTCCCAAAGCATTGTCACTTTCTGTTCTGTCACAGATATAGTGAATGATCATCTACCTCTGGATAGACTGCCAGGACCGTTTTGTCAGGGTTTGATGTGTACCGCTATGAAAAGGACATTCGTAATGGATTAAAGATGGCCTGGATGATAAAGTGCCTGCAACACAAGTGTGAGGACCTGAGTTTGAATCCCTAGATCCTACATAAAATGCCTGATATGGATGCCTGCATCCTTGTAACTGCAGCACTGTGGGGGCAAGGCTCAGACAGGTGGATCACTGAAGCTCATTTCAATGAGCTTGAAACTCGGGTTTAATACAAGACCCTATCTCAAAATATATAAAGTAGGGACAAATCCAATGAGGGAACATACTGCATACCTTGGGTTATACAAGCAGATACACAAATGTTCAAGTACACACACACACACACACACACACAGAACAAAGCACACATGTGTGCCTGCTCACACATATGTATGTGCAGAGGTGTGAGCACACACAAACACATACACAGAGAGAGAGAGAGAGAGAGAGAGAGAGAGAGAGAGAGAGAGAGAGAGAGAGAGAGAGAGACTATTAGGAAGAGCTTGAAATGTATAGACCATTCTCCAGGAATAGCTGGCTAGATACACATCCAAGATGATGTTTTCCAGTTCGTTTATCTTCTTCCTGTCATTTTCACTGAAACTCTCTGTGCTTTGTAGCAGCTGACCTTTCACAAATGTTGGCTTTGTCTTAGAAATGCCCCATTGTAAATAAGAGGGCAGAGTTCACAGAGCAAAAGCCAGCATAGCTAGAAGGCTCTGTGAAGCCAAGGAGTCTGATTTCATCTGCCAAAGACATTAACCTGATCCCAGCAACAGTGAAGAACAGTAGGTTGACCCACACTTCTAAGTTTCACCCCTTCCAAGCTTGGGTTCTTCAGATTCCCCAGGAGAACATAATTAAGAGTAAAAGACTGCTGCTTGGCTAATTCCTCTATTGTGGAAGCATTTTGTGAAAATATCAGTTTAAAAAATATGGCTGATTTTTTTGGAAGGAGATGTTGTGAGATAAATTAATACTCAATTGCACTTCTGATTGTTGAAAAGGATCCTGTTTGAGATTCATATTTCCAATGCCATTTAATTCTCCCTATTCAGAATATTTAGAAGGGGCTAATTTTTTATTGGATATTTTCTTTATTTATAATTCAAATGTTATTCCCTTTCCACGTTTCCCCTCCAGAAACACCCTATCCCATCTTCTTCCCCCTGCTATGAGGGTGTTCCCACACCTATTCCCTCCCATCTTCTGGTCCTGGCATTCCCCTACATTGGGGCATGTTTTTATGTATTAGAATTTGTATGGATGGAAATCAAGTCAAAGAACTCATATTCATACACCAACCTCATTCCTACTAGGCATGGGATTCTGGTGAGGGCAAAGGATTTCACTGAGGCACTATGCATCCACATACAAAATAAATATAATGGTCTCTATCTGCCTCTAAAGGTTAAGATATGCCGATATAGACATGCATAAGAACATATTCCAAACAGAAAGCATGAATGTGCATTGCAAACATGAATTCATAGTTTGGGGTGACATATGTACATGTGAGAACAAGTGCTAGCAGAAGTCAGGGGTGTTTATTGTCCCTCCAGTTAGAGTCAGGTGATGGTGAGCAATCTGAGGTAGGTGCTGGGAATTGAACTCAGGTCCTCTGGAAGAGCAGTGCATGCACTTAACCATTGAGCCATCTTTCCAACTCCAATTGCCTTTTACGAAAAAAAACAAAGCTTCGGATACTTCGAGAGCCAGCGCATTCATGTAGTAGGAGAGATCAGATAACAGTGGAGAGAATGAGAAAGAGATAGATAATAGTTGTTCCCGTGACATGGAACCTCTGTTTGAGAGCCACGGAGTCAAAATAAAGACAGTCAACAGACATTTCTTCTTCCTAATATTTCAGGACAAACAATGCTCAGAGTTAATGAGAACAAAGGGCACAGTTGGTGAGGCATCGTGGAGGTGCACCCCTGCACCCCAAGCATTCCTTAACAGACCAAACAAATGAACACCCTAATTTGAACCTCACAACCTTTTGCTGAAGCATCTCTGGACAGGAGCAACCATGCCATTATATCTTGCAGCAAAGGAAGAATTTCTCTTTGTTGCTGAAACAACCCACCCACCCTCTGAGCTGAGATTAGTTCTTAATGCTTTCTCACAGCAGATAAGCAAGCCCAGGGGCTACTTCTTAGAAGGAGGCCCTGGAGCAGAGTGCTTTGTGTGATCTTCATCACATCACCCCTCTGTGCCCGCTGAATTCCTTCCTTAGCCTCCTCCACCACTTTCCCCTTAGAGCTGGATTAGAGATCTTTGCCATTTCAGGAACATTTTAGCACGTGGCGTGCAGTGGCTATTGCTTTGTAGTGCTTTTCATTTGTCAAAAGAACCTCTTTCAAGGACAGAACAGAAACAAGAGTCTCTTCAAACTGATTCCACTGAGAAACGCTGGAGTGTGTAGGTGAAGCTCTGTCAGAACTGCAGGTGCTGGGCAAAGGTAGAATTCGCCTAGCAACTCAGTCTTTTGACTTAGGTTCCTAGCTCTTTACTCAGTGCTGGCCATGTGGAGATGAAGAGAGAGAAGCTGGTGAGTTTAGACTTCTCCATAGACACTGTGGACCAGGGAAATCCCAACTTCCCACACATCTCAGTGTTGCTCCAATCAGTAGGAGGAGCTTACTTTCCTCCATGCAGCAGCTTCATTCAGAGTCCATTGAATGGGTTTTGTTTGGATCTCAATGTCCATTTCCAACCCATTTCTAAATCTTCTCAATAGCCTTCTATCCCCTGGAATACATAGACAACAGCAGCAGTCCAATAACAGTAACGAGAAAATCATCCTGGAAAGAAAAGCATATCTAAGTTCAGCCGCTGTAAATTTCATCACCAGGGTGAGATGGGTGAAAAACATTGAGGAATAATAAAATAATTAGATGTCCATGACCTTCTCTCCACATCCTGGCATTCTCCTTTTCCCTCTGCCACTAAGCAGATATAGTTTTAATTGCTCTCCACCAAGCACCCACAGTGAACATTTGGCTGTTTGATTCTTCTTGACTGGATAGTCTCATCACAGAAAACAACCCAGTTTGTCAAGCCCCATTATGACCATACTATTGTGATGGCTCAAGGCCATTAAGTTAGCATTTCCAAACCAGGTTCTGAAAGGACACAGAGAGAAACGTGTCCACATGGCTCCATACACAACTGGAGGACAGCCTCCAGGACAGAGTATAGGAATATTGATAGTGTAACAAAGCAGGGTGGTCCAAGAAGTCAGAAAAAAGACCTACATTATATAATTTTTAAAAATCTTATATACAACATTTTGGAAATATTCTTTCTGAACTCTTCTGCGGTACTTCCTGTATACCCACTCAACTTCATCGTCTCAACTTCATAATCTTTCTCTTAAAACAAAAAAGGGAAAAAAACACAATAAAAGCAAAAGATAAATGAAAGAAACAGAAAAAAGCAGTGGGGGGGGTCTATGTTTTGTTGGTCAACTTTTAGCGATCATGTGGTTTGCCCTGAGGTATGTGTGAGCCTCTGTAGGTCTTCTTCAGGCTATCACAATCTCTGTGGGTTCATATTGTATCTACTTGTTTTATGCTGAAGAGACTTTTTTCCTTGAAGTTATTCATACCTCAGCTCTTATAATAATCTTTTTGCCTCTTCTTCAACATGAATGACTAAACCTTGAGGGAGGCGTAGGATGCAGATACCTCTTTAGAACCTAGGGATCCAAAGTCTCTGACTCTGAATACCGTAAATCCTTGTGTTAATTACCATCTACTGCAAGAGGAAGTGTCTCAGAAGACAGTTCAGTCTTCACTGATTTTTAGGAACAGAAAGAAAAGCCCTGCTGTAGTACATAGTGTCTCTCTGTGTGTGTGTGTGTGTGTGTGTGTGTGTGTGTGTGTGTGTGTGTGTGTGTGTGTGGTCAAACTTCATGGCCCTTTACAATACGAACCTTCAGATAAATGTGGGATTAGCATGTCCCGTGCATGGACTTTGGTCTCTGGCATTAAAATGTCATCCTTTGAACACTTGTGTATACTCTTGCAAAGGGTTCAGTCGCTTTTACCTGTGTGAGTTAAACAAAGACACCTCCAAATTCCCCAAAAGTAATCATTTCCCAGTGGAGCCTTGCTCTCCTCAAAAGCATTACCTGGGCAGGGTACTGAATGAAGGTCTAACACCATATTGTTTAGAAAAGCAGCGCACTATCAGTGGCAAAGGCAAGTGAGCAGAGGCAGGAGAGTCCACAGGCATATTCAGATTTCCCTCCATTCTGTAAGTTGCCTGGATCCCACAGCTTAGTACAAAGGATCTGCAAGCAAGTTAAATGTATGTGACCCCCAAGCCTCCCACTGTGACTGACTCTGGGAATTAAGAAGCAGACCTTGAACCATGAATAATAAACTGAGAATGACTCACCTAGTTAAAGTGGCCCTGGCTTTTAAATCTATTCAGGTGATTAAAATAGCAGTTATAGAGGCCTTAACAAGTTCTGAACGTCCACTCACTTCCTTCACAGAGAGCTGACTCATCCTGTTAGCAGGGGCCCTAGAAGCTCAGTCTATAGCCAGTTCATCTAGCATGACCTCTGTCTGCTGTCTCAATGCAAATGATGACCCGAACTCAACCAACCTTATAGATTTCTTTTTTAATTTAGTACTTCTTCAAAGTCACTACACAAGTTAGTTACCAGATAATATAAAGTTCACAGGATAAACTGTGTATGCATACAAATGCAAACTATTTCCATGCAACAGCTCACCAGCAACTTCAAGATTCCACTTCTCTGATAAGACTTTTTATATACCAAGAGAGGATCATGGGGAAGCAATCTCTCTCCATCAGGTTCTCATTACCCCCAAAGTGAATGTGATGCCCTTTCAAAAGGAAGTCTTCCCTTCATGAGAGCGGATCTGTCTGGAGCAAGAGAAGCATCACCGGAGCCCTGGGGGATACTTTTGGAGGGGAAGCTAACAATGGGCAGAATTCTGACCAACACTAAATGCTATTAAAACAAGATGAGTCAGGAATCCAGATCATAGTGTTACATGGATAGCACCGACTGTGTTTGTTAAACAAAATGTCTCTCTAGACCCCTTAAGACAGTTATCATTCATGCATGGTAGAGAGGGCAGACCAGGTAAGGAAGATGGAGGAGTCATCATATACTGTCTTGTCTTTCACTGATAGCAAGTCAGAATTCTATAAATTTTTGTTTGTTATGGAGAAGTGTCCCCAAAAGGCCTATCCATCCTGTGTTGGGGGCTAGATTCTCAGGTGATACTGATTGGAGGAAAGAGATAGAACTTTTAGGTTTAGAACTTTGTGGGCAGTCCTTAAGTCATGAAAGGAATGACCCCAAGGAGTACTGTGAGACACTGGCCCATCCTGTCTCTTATGGTTCCTGGCTCATATGGTGAGAACAGTGCTTTAAGATGTCATCCCTACTACTATCATCCGACACCCTCACAGAGGTTTTTCTTATGTATACTGAAACCTCTTGGAAGTAAGCTAACTCAATCTTTTCTCTTACAAATTCATTGTCCATTACAATGATGGAAAGCTGAGTAGCATCATGCCCACAAGAAAGAGGGTGAAAGAGTGTTTCTGTGCAGTCCCTACTATTCTGCTTACAGTAATTCCCCAGAAGTGGGATCCTCACTTCCTGTGTCAGAGGAATTGGTACGTTCTCTGTGAGAAGGCCACAAGGAGCAACCCTGCCTTTCCTTCTGAACTTTGCTTTTGTCAATAACCACTGAAAACATAAAAAGGGCAGATGGGCTTTACTCTTGAGTGAGAGCCATTCGAGATATATATATATTCCGAGACCTTGGCAAACCATCTTCAGATGCTGTATCCTGCTGAGCCTTTTCAAAGGCAGCTTTTGTCTGCAGAAGCCCTTGTCTCTTTAAAGTAGACCTGGAGAGTTGATCTGTCTCTAAATTTGACCTTGTAAGTGCCTCTTGCCATACCAAACCATCCCCTGGTCATTTGGTTCAAATGATGTGCACAGAGGAATTGTTACATGTGAGCTTGGCCATCCGTCAGACAGCAAGAACCCAGGTAAGTCAAGCCCACCTCGTTTGTGTGTGGTGTGCTATGCTTTTGTTCTTGCTGCACTGGTCCAGGCTGATCGGATTGGAAGGCAGAGCCTTAAAATATCCCTAGAATGTCAGTTTGAGACACTGTACCTTTTGAGAGCCTTGGGATACACATAAATAGTTTGAATGAATCCTTCAGTAGTAGAAGCTGGTACCAAGAATGAACATCATTGACTTTTCGGTAATGAAAGATTGGAGATAGAATAGGACCACAAGCACAAAAGTTAATGTATATAACATACATACAGCCTCTCTAGAGCAGGTACTATTCAAAGAAAGACAGCAAGGAATAAAAGAGTATTTCCTCTTGACTGTCTTTAGTGCAGTAAAATCACCACGTAAGGTGAGATTCTACTCTGGGTCATAGGCCATTCTGCACACAGTTTATGTCTCATGTTAAATTTGATGATGTATATGAAAGTATTATGCAAACAGAAAATTGTCATGCAGATTTTAGCTATTATGGAAATCATGAGCAAAGACCTTTAAATGAGTCTTCCATTAGGCCAATATGTAATTCTCTCAACTTCCTCCCTCCCCCAGATCCACCCTAGAATACAGAGGAGAAAATCAGAAGCAGGATAGTAATATAGAAGTTGTTGTTGTTGTTGTTAACGATATTGTCAATTGGTACCAATGAAACTCAGATTGGATGACAATATCCCATTCTTAACTATTTAAGATGAGAAAAATTAAAAGATTGGAAAGAATCAATATTGATAATTGTATGCTGAAACAGGCAGCAGGAGTGTTCGATAATGTTATTTCTGTGAATCATTCCTTCAAAAATCTAAGTGCCCATCACTACAGTCATTTATATAGAAAGGTGGACATCAATAAAGACTGGTGACCTTTGCAACATTATTTGTCATGTAGAGAAATGAAGAAAACTTAAACAGTCATTAATATGTTGATAGAAAGTCTTGAAAAAGATAATCTGTGTATAGCTATATTTTAAAACAACCTTATGATGTACAAAATTTTTGGAGATATATGCTTCTTTCAAGTGTTGAATTTAATTAATGTAGTTTACCATTATGAAACAGTGGATGTTAAATTGTAAAATAACAATCATTGCAAGCTCAATTTTCTCCCAGATCTGCCCCTGTAGTATGCATATCCAGAAAAGGAAGATCTTTCAAACAGTAATGACATGGAAACCAGGACAGTGCGCATTTGTGGGTGAAGAACATGGTGGACAGTGTACATCAGATTTGAAATTAGAAAATAAATTAGCTTAAAGGGGGTGTTTGTTGAAAAGACTTAATTGAAAAGGATGAATTAGAAAGCACCCCTTCCACACAAATGTATGGAAATTGTCCAAATAGGAAAGAACCCTGCTGGGGTTGACTATAGTTCTTTGTATAGGGTTGAGAGTTTGTGAGCTTTCCTCATCAATGCATTCCAAGTCCTAAATGACCATAAGGGCCAGTGTACACAAAAATGACCACTAAAACCAGGCATCATAGTTGAAAGAAAAAGAAAACCATTCTAGGATATAAATGGCTTAACACAGATATATCAACAAACAATCCTAAAGAAAATACAAGAAGCAGTATTTTGAGCTAATGAGAATAATGAATATAAGTAAGAAACCATGTAAAGAAATATAAAGCCTGCTGTTTGAAACTGCTCTGCTCTCCTCTGTCTTCTCACTTGAGGACACCCAAACCCACTCCAACTGCATCTACCGCATGATTAAACTAGGCCTGGGCATTGATGAAGATGAGGTCACTGCAGAAGAGCCCAGTGCTGCTTTTCCTGATGGGATTCTCCCACTGGAGGGTGATGAGGATGCCTCTTGCATGGAAGAAGTGGATTAAAGGCTCCTGGTAAGGTCATGCCCTCTGTATAATATCCCTGTGGCTCCCCCAACAGCCTTGACTGGCCCTGACCCATCTGGCTCTCTGCTCATGTCTACAAGAATCTCTTCTATCCTGTCCTTGCTCCTTAAAGCAGGAAGATCCCCTCTCATAGACTAGCAGAGTTGGGTGTTGTGTATTGTAGGGTTTTGTGTGTATGTGTGTGTGTGTGTGTGTGTGTGTGTGTGTGTTTTGTTCTGAAATTACAAGTATGCAAAATAAAGAGAAAAAAAAGAAATACGAAGCTATATTTACTAATCACAAAGCACCAATAAGATCACAAACACCAAAAACATCAACAACATAGTAACTGTAATTAACACACATTTTCATAATATTAATATTAATATTAATGCACTCAATTCTCCAATCAAAAGACACAAGCTGACTGAATGAACTAAAAAATAAAATCCATCTATCTGTGGTCTACAACAAATTCCTCTTAGCTTTAAATATAGGGGCCAGCTTAGAGTAAGTAAAAGGAAGGATCCAGTATTGATACTAGAGCAAAGGCCAGAGGCCTGAAACCTGACCAATGACTCAATGCAATGAACATTTGCAAATAAAGATGTTTGGGCAAATGGATATAGGGTGTAACTGGGGGGAGGTTACAAGGGAAGAGGGTGAATATGGAGTGATTATGGGGAGATGATTGGGACTGGGGTACATGGTGTAAAATACACAAAGAATCAACAAACAACAATAGAAGGACAAAAGCATTCCACTCAAATGGGACCAGGAAGCAAGCAAGTATGTGTGACGCAAAAGGTCAAAAACCTGAGTGCAGCCATTCTGCAGGTCATTTGGGCTAAAAATAGGTACAGAGAAACGAAACTACTAGAAAAGTGTTTGAGACAAGGCAGACATTTCATGTGCTGTTTTCCTGAGTGATACCTACAGTATATAATGGGTTTGCCTGCCTGCATATGTGGAGGGCAGAAAGGTCCAGAGGTAAGGGGGAAGTTTGGGGTTAAGAAGGGAGGTAAAGGAAAAATGAAGGTCTTGAGAAGAGAGGAGGAAATGGAAGGCAAACAGCAAGTTGTTTGATCTTGTTTCAAATCAAAGGAGGAAAGAAAGCAGGAAGAGGAGGGTACCGGAAATGTGATCCAGGAATGAGACAAAGAGGGTCCAGCAAGAGGGAACAGGTAAGAAGCAATGTGAAAAGAGAAATGCAATGACAAACGTTGGATCTCATACTGCACAGCAACTTGCCAGTAGGAAAAGAAAATTCTCAGTTCTCATTAGAAAACAATCAAATTAAAATATTAGTGAATTCAGTTATTCTGTATTCTCTGGCAGCTTTCTCCTATGGATGTTGACAACAATATGACAGACAGGGTGCCAGGTGGTCACACAGTATCAGTTTTCCACAGAACGCTATCAAGAGGCCTTTGTAACACTTTCTATTTACCATCACATGATAATAATGATGCTCTCAAGGCACAAACAAAAATATCAGAAGGGATGAAGTCTAGAGAGAAATTATTTACAGATCTGGTCAAAATGATGACACCCAGAGATAAGTTATGAGGTATAGTAAGATATCAAAATATGAAGTTATGATTTCAGAGAGCTGAAAGTCTATATACAAACCTAGGAGCATGTAATTAACAGCAAAAGAAAGGACAGCATGCAGTCATGAAATAAAAAAGACAGAGAGGACTATGTACCCATAATTTCAGTATTCTGAGTGCTGAGTCATGATGATCTCTTGGAGTTGTAGACAAGCAGGGGCTATATAGTAAGTTCAAGGACAGCTTAAGATACATAACACATCCTTGGTTCAAAGAAAAAGGAGAAAGGAGGAGGAGGAGGAGGAGGAGGAGGAGGAGGAGGAGGAGAAAAGGAGGGAGGAGGAAGGGAGGAGGAGGAGGAGGAGGAAGGAGGAGGAGGAGGAGAAGGAGGAGGAGGAGGGAGGAGGAGGAAGGGAGGAGGAGGGAAGGGGAGAAGGAGAAAAGAAGAAGAAAAAAGGAGAAAAGGAGAATAAAAGACAAGTGACCATGTCTTAGCTGGGGCATGTATGAAAGTGAAGCCAGACTCATACATGAAAATATGTCACTGGCATGGCAATGGCATAATGCCACAGCCTCTGACAGCTGATATTTATACAGAAAGAAGGGGACATGCTGTACATAGGCATAGAGTACACTCCACATTCAAGGTCCATCTGAGACCCCAAGTGTAGACATAGCAGCCAGGCCTCTAAAGTAATATCTCTCTCTTCAGATATTAAAGACATATGGGAGTTCATGCTGATTGAAGATCTAGAAATCAAAAGATCAAGGTCAGAAATATCACAAAATGTTTAAGAAAGAAGAATCGTAGGGTGGCTTATTTGGGAGGCTAGGAGAATAAATTATAAGATTGCCCCCACTATTGTGAGTACCTGAGGCCATTGCCAGAATTTGCTTCTTAACTCAAGCCAGTAATGCTGCTGTTCCTTGAGTCACCTCAAGATCCCCTACCTATGGGCATTCACGTGTTTGAGTTTTACCCCTTTATCAATATCAGCTTTTCCTGCTTGTTTTAAAAATGAAGAATGTAATGCCTTATAAAACATTTTCTAAAGGAAAACATCTGCGTTAGGATTGCTCTCTGCATGGCTACTTCCAGGGCTCTGCTAATCCTCATGTCATTGTGCCTTCTTAATTATCCAGTTTTTAAAACCAGGAACTTTTATCAGGCAAATCTTTCTTTGACTTTCCTTGGTATGTCGCATTAGTATGGTTTCATTGTGCGGTTGAATTTTCAGATGACATGGAGAGGTGAGGAAATTCCACCATTAGGAATCTGGTGAGTTTGTTAAAACTGTTAACAAGTCAATGTGGAATTGCAATAACTTGTCATTCTTGAATATAATGTGTCATTTACCCAAGATCTCATGTCACACAATGTCTTCTCTCTCCAGAATGAAACATATTGCTTACATATAGGAAACATATGAGAATTTCAAATTACTGAGTATTCAGCCACTTTAATATGAAATCTATTTCTGAGAAAAAGAGAGAAATGGAGAGAGACGGTCAGTACATGAAAATATCTTTAAATTATTTTTCAAAGAAAAAAATATGAAATATTATTTATGTTATTATTTTTTAAATGTTTTCCTGAAATTTTACCTTTTGGTGTTTCATTTTGAAATTTTAAACTTTATTATTAAAAAAATGATGTAAATTTAAAAAACGCACACCAAAAATTAACCAGACCCAAAGACTATACAACTTTGAGTTACATTAGTCATTCAGGAATAGAAGCTGTGCCATTCACCTTGAACTTGACACATTCACTATCAAATGTACTTTTCATACACTTACCTACCACCAACAGTGACAATGCCAGGTCAATTAGAATTTGAAAAAACAATTAACTTTATTCTGTGCCCCGTGTCTACCACCTGCATCATTTCATTGTTAGCATACTTCTGATAACATATGAGACATATTAATATTTGTCTTGGTTCTGGCATAAGACTATGGATATGATGAGAATAACATGTGCATATTAGCCACTTAAGATGCATACTCCTCCCAGTGTTAGAACATGTGCAAATAAATTAGAATTATTTTCATTTTCTATTCCTGGAATGACATCAATGGGGTATGCGCCAATTTGTCATATTTGCCATGCATGGTTTTTCTATGAATGTATTCATTTTTACTCTTGGAAAATGTAATAATCATGGTAGGGTGCTCATTCTTTGATCCTCAGTAATAGACTTACATGTTTTCCTAAGAGGCAACTATGTTTGACTATGATGAGTGTGTCAACATTTTTGTATAGATGTATGACTAACAGAACTTATAATCTATGTTTCCTTCATATTTATTGTTATTTCCAGTTTTTAAACTCTATCATTTTGTGCTGGCCAATATTTTACTATGTTGAAGAAGACTCTAGAGAGATACCTTGAAGCTACTTCACTGATAAGAGTAGTATCGGGTTTGTCTAGTCATTTGCTTATCAGATCCCGCCTTAGCACATTATTCTTTATGCCTTGACTTGAATGACTAATTTCCATTTATTCTTTGATCTAGTGTAACAATGCTATGAATTTGCTAATATTATAGCTTTGGAAGCATGAATTATCTGTCAAGTTCTATTTTACTTTTGCTTTTACATTAACTGCATTTATATTTTCTTGCTCTGCTATTTATTCCTGTACATTAACATTTTTAAACAGATTTATTACAGATTTATTTCTCTTTGCATAATTATGGGTCTTCTGAGGATCAAGTGAGTGTGCATGGCCGGGAGTTCTTTTTCAGAGCTTAAAATGTGATTAGTTTTGTTTCTTCAGTAAAGGCTTACGAAAGATAGAACTTGCTTGAAAGTAAAGGAAATGGTGCTTGAGTAGCTTTTCAGTGTATGCCTTTTTGGTGTTATAAACCTAGTGGGGTCATATTATTATAACTAAAACATTCAAGAACGTTGGATGGGTGATTAAATCTCCCACTATGGCTTTCTCTCTCTCTTTTTTTTCTCTTTCCTACATTATTGTTCTCTTTGGTATACAACACAAACTTTGGAAATTTTTGATGGATTCTTAGTTTTGTTGATTGAATATTTTGTAGTGAGCTGTATTCTTTAATAGAACTAATGTGCTCTCCGATTAATACTTAGTAGTGGTCTTACCTACTGACCTTTCTTGGAGTTACACAAAATGTATTTCAAGAGAATCAACATCGTCAGATTCAAAATCTTTCAAAAGTAGCTTAATACATGAAAGGAAATAATCAAAATGACATTTCCCACAATATAAGGATAGTAGGTACTGAATCTTGTCTCAATAGACTAACATTAAAATTACAAACACTATATGGAACATGCCTTTCCTTGTTGAGTAGGTGGGATTTAAACGCCTGCCTATAGTAGAAGCACCATACATGTCTCACAAGCAAACATTCAGGAGTAACTCATACATCTGTGTTAAAAAGTCTTATAATGGATTTTCTGGGGCTACAATTATTTAGGCAAATTTCAGAAGTTTTGTGTCCATCTTTTGCTGACCACGAGGTATGAGTGACAACATGTCACAGCTAGTGATGTACAGGGTTCAGCTATGTCAAGTCTTAACAAAGAAACTGATCCATTAAAACATTAACGACAATAAATCTCCCTCAGGAGACTACTGGGGCAAGATGTAACAATATCAGTCTGAAGATATTTTGAAAAGTCTAATTTCCCAAAGGTGCTTTGGAACATGACTGGAGTCAGTATCTAATAGAAAAAGTCACCCATGTCTTTATTCCAACTTAATTTGCATACTCAACTCACAACTCACAAAGCCAGATTTAGAGTCATGCTTTTCCTAAACTTCATAACAACCATCTAGCCTTAGCTACTAATCTTTTCAATTGGAAACATTATTATCATGTTATAATGCTCATAGGGGTCAAACCAGCACCCATTTCAAACTTTAAGCTGTCTCCTGTCTCCTCCATATAACACTGAGAAAAGGTTTGGCTAAATGAATAGACTAGTTTTTCACCAAAACAGTGTCCTCCAGTTGATTAGCCACATGCCTTCAGATCTTTTCTCCAATAAAGGTCAACATCTCTTCCAGTAACAAAATTACCTAATTGAAGACAACAAGCTGAAGTTTCTCACATGGCAGTATTCTGATCTTCACATATTATAAATAATTTTAATACTTTTGCACTATTTGGGGAATATTTTTACCTTTGAGTATTAATAGCTTTTCTTTCTAGTTGGAACAACTCAGATTGGAACCAAGTAAAGGGAAAACCAGACATGCCACTGAATAATAAATATGAAAATAAGAAGCAACAGAAATAAGGGGAACTCCGCAGAAGGGGGTGTCAAAGGCACAAAGGGCTACACTGGTCCCTTGGAGGAGGATGTTTGTCCTTCTCCCCTAGGCCTGTCCCACTTACATCACAAGGATTCTCAATACTGTCCAGATGTCAGCTGAAACACATTGCTAAGTGAATAAAGATATTCATTTAATCTAGGCTTGACAGTGCGCACCTGTCACTCCAGAGGCAGGAGCAAGAGAATCTCAAATGTTAAGTTCAAAGTCAACATAGGCAATTCAAAATAAACGAAAGCCACTTAGCCATATGACTATGGGAAGTAGCAGCTAGTTCCATGAAAATATGTCAGAGTACCAAGCAATGAAAAAGAATTTTGATCAATGCAGATATATGCACATATAAATTTATAAAGCATGAACTAAGATTACAAAGTTGCTGTGGGCACTTTTAGCTGTGATATCTCTCCTTAGAATCCAGGGGTGTGGTGCAGGAGGAGTTCACTCTCAGCTTCCTCCTGGGGATTGTGGCAGAGTCTCTGATCTATGAACTAGAAAGCCACCCTTGCAGGGCCAAGTGTACGCAGTGGGAGATTGGGTGCATCTCCTACTTTAAATGTGTGGAGGGTTCTTCAGAACTGCTCAGGGGCAAGTCAGGACCAGGGCATTCCCTAAGACCTGATCCCAGACTGGAGGTCAAGCCCAGCCCCACCTCTAGCCTAATCTCCCATTCAAAATCCTCCTCTCTAATACAATTGCCAGTATTAACTTTACTATCGATTCCTTTCTAACTTCAAATGACCACATTACACGAATGAGAACATCCAGAGACTGAGTGTGGTGGGAATTTCAGCCTATCATAAGGAGTACACGACAACCTATAAAAGTATTTCATTCTTTCTAGCTTCCAAAAAGCAAGCCTTTCGGTTTAAGATGAGAGTTAGATGATGTGGTTTGGGACAAAGACGATAAACAGAGTATAACTGTCCTTTAAAATATTAACACTTCAAGGAAAGGAGAGATAAAAGCACAGGTTGCCTACACCAGTGTCAGGAGCTAGACACAGCAGGTCTCTCTTAGCTCTGGCTTCTCCCTGAACAAGAGGACTGTCCTGATGAGCCCTAACCATGTACTCATGCAGTTTCCCACTCTGGGGCCTCCCTCCCCCTGGTCTCATGAATGAAAACAAATTGTTTTTAGCTACAATACCCCCTGGGCTCAGTCTTGACCTGTGTGGTACAGTGACTTGGTGCAGCTTGAATTTTTACATACAGCTGCATAAAGCAATTTTCATGTAAATTCCTAGGTAAATCAGCCTGCAGTTGGTCTATTACATAGACACATACACAGAAACCATTATGTTTGACAGATTAGGAGATGCCCTTTTTTCTTCCCAGGCTCTTCGCTGTACAGTCCACAGGGTCTAAATCAGAAAATGGAGGCTGTAGGAAAGGACCAAACACCACAAACAGCGGGGGCCCTCTCATGGTAGCCAGGCCTCCTCAGTGCCTGGATGCTTTGACATAAGAAAAGCCTCTGTGGGACACACAGAAAACTTGCTTAGAAAAATCAACCCTCAAATGAGCAGAGGAAGCCAGGTAATTCTCAAGGCCAGGAAACAACTCATCCGCTCCCCATTACCCTGGCTATATGGAGAATGCCAATAAACAGCCACCAGGGTCTCCAGTGACCCCACCACTCCCACTGGAACAAACAGGCTAGCTCAGATAGCTCACAGCGGGTGAGGAAGCTTCAAGGATTGGAAGAGCTCTCAACTCTCAGAGGCACCTTTCCCTGGGTGCTGGGGCAGCCTGTACCCCTGCCCAGCCATCATGGAGATTGGTGGGGGCAGCCCGAGCCATCTGGAAACTGTCTATCTGGGTTCTCTCCATCTAAAGGTGTTTCGGACCAAAGGAGAGAAATTTCTTGAAGAAGTCCTTTGAAGGCAGCAGCAACCACAGAGCACAAAAGAAAAGATGTAACCAAAACCTGGCCCAAGATGTTTGTTTATGCAATCTTTAAATAATATATCTTTATCCCTATTGAGCCCATCACAGCATGTCAAAAATAAATGTGTCGCCTTGGCCTATTGTTTGCAGCTCAGGATTGTCAAGCGAGAAGAAAATATTACAGAGACAGAGGGAGATACACGCAGGAGTGTGACCTTTAACTGCACTACCTATAACCAATCTCATCAAATTAAAGCACTGTATATTTTCCTTAATAATCTGTGATTAGACTGGGGCTATGAGTGGACACGAACACCCGCCATTGCTATGCAGCGGGATGTCTGCTTAGCACCGGCAAAGCGTTTGGGAATAAGTGAGCAAAATGCTTTAATTTGATAGGGTTAGAATCCTGCAGGCTCCGGGGTGAAAGGTCCCCAGCAGCTCCGCTCACACTGAATATGCAGAAATAAAAAAGTAAATTGCTTACATCTGCTGCAGGCGGCAGAGAAAATGATCTGATTGGACAGTCCGAGGACTCTCCATCTCTTTTGGGTTAGAGAGAGGGTTTCAGAGCATCAAAAGCTTGTAATTGGAGTAATTCTGAATTAATGGACACACACACACACACACACACAGAGAACATTTTGAGGCAGCTGTTTGCAGAAGCCTGACTGTTTAGGAATGCTTACAGCTTGCAAAAGAAGCAACTTCAAATGTAATATTCTCCCCCGACCCCCAAATGAATCTTAATCTTAATCACGGGCTTGAATTTGGTAACAGGTAGGCAGAACACTCTTATCTGGCTCATCCTCCAGCCAGGATGTCTGGGAGGTATCAGAGCCCTGTATCTGCTTGTCCACTTTGTCCTTCTCTCTGGAGTACATGTGTACTTGGGCTCTCCTTCATGCATAAAAAGATGATTTAAAGGGCTTCGCTGGGGTTCCTGGAAGTTGACATAGAAACCTCAGGTTTTGCCTCGCTCTATGATATGGGATTTAATCTTCATTTTTGATCGATAAGAATCAAAGGCAGGACTCAAGGTCTTTGGGGCATGAGCTGGTTCCCTTTCACAAGGGATGTCAGGAGACGGCCTGCGGTGTCACCTTGATGCACTCACAGGACCCTGTGAGGAGAGCTGTGTCATGAATTACATTAGGCCTAGCTGGGTCTGCTCCTCTGGCTGGCACTGTAGGCTATGCCTACAGTGAGACTGAGGTTGCATTTGAACTCTCTGCCTTTGACTGTATCCTATTAGCTTACACTAGCTTGCTGATCTAAATAATATCACATTGCCCCACTGTGGGCATGCTCCTGTTGGGAGCTGAAAGCAATCCTGGCCTCCTGTGGGTGAGTGTGAGCCCCTGCAGTGGGAGATAAGGGAAACCGAGGGGACCCAGGGAATGTATCTTGTAAGGCCAACTTTCAAGAACAGCTTCTCAGCCAAACGTGGATCTCAGACGCCAGCCTTGCTAGGACGGCACAAGGATATGTTTGACATTCCGACATGCTCATGGATACAGGTTTTGTAAGGACAGCTCCAGGCTCCTCTGATATTTTAGTAGTAATTGGGGCTTACATCCAAATTCAGTTTTTTTCCAGTATTCTTATTAATGCCCGAGGCTCTTTGAAATTGCCTGAATAGTCTATTGTATTCCTAGAACCACTGTTGATAGATTTTTAGAATGCCATACACAAGCTAAAAAGAAAATTCTAGACACCAAGTAATACGCACACTTCTGTCTATATATACATGTGTGTGATATGTGTACAATATATATGTATCACATATGTATATATGCATGATACATATATTCATAATTGCTTAACATGGGCA
This sequence comes from Rattus rattus, assembly GCF_011064425.1. NCBI lineage: Eukaryota > Metazoa > Chordata > Mammalia > Rodentia > Muridae > Rattus > Rattus rattus. The sequence continues at coordinate 131,352,917 of NC_046155.1, forward strand.
AAGCTAAGACTTTGAAACCAAGCTATACACAACAGAAAACTCATAAACACAAGAATTCTTACTAATGTCACAGCTTCACCATTGTTGTCCAGGTTTGGCTGCAGGGGAATGGCGGGGATTGTCAAGCTTGCTTCTCTCCAGTACTTCTCTCTCAGCCTCAGTCATTTCTTCTTCGGCAAGGCTCTGCCTCTAACAAATGGCTCTGCACTGGTTCTTATTAGCCGGAAGCCTCCTTTGTCTGGCAGGGTATTGCCACAGTCTATCGGAAGGTATTTGTCAACAATTACATGTCTATTAAGGCACAGTCAATCAGTGTGGGCCCAAACAGCCAGGCCTCTGGGGCTCTACTATTGATAGGAGACTGTCAATATCCCATCGAATCCTTTTCTCCACAAAACAGTCACCTAGCCGAAATCGTTGCCTGAGACAAACGCAGAAGGCCAGCTTCCCTCTCTTGTCCACTGATGTCCCACTCTTTAATCTAACATTCAATTTGAATGAATAAAAGCCTTTTAGAATTTTCTGAATATAGGCTACTTCGAAAGCACTGCCCACACCGAGTTTGGGAGGGGAGATATAGAACATAATCAGCAGTGATAGGGACAGATATGTAGGAGTGTTGAATCACTCCTGAACATTAGAAGTCCCGAGGAAAATTAGCAAGAGACACTTGAAATTAGCTTCACGGTAATTAGTACCTGTCCCTCCAGTACTGAGTCTGGGGCATTTATTTACCTGGCTCAGGATGAAGGGTGACTGTTTTAACAGGGTTGTTTTTTTCCCCTGCACATTCAAACTGGACTAGAGATTTTGCTGTCATTGTTATAGAGAACTGGTCTTCAAAGAAGAAATACTGAGAGTCCCTTGTGATTATTTTAAAGGCCCCCTCCCACTCCAAAAAGAAAACGGAACGCTGAAAGTGGGGGAGGGGAGGGGAAAGGAAAAGAAATCGCCTAAGTAAGGCTGTATCCTTTGAACTGGCAACTCCCTGCATCACAGAATACACCAGTTGTCCTACAACAAAAGACAGCATCAAACCCACTCCAAAAAGGCCCAAGACACCCAACAATATTAAAAGCAGATGTGATATTCAGAGCCTCTGGACCATGTGAGTTGCCTTTTAAGTTCTGTTAAGTGGAGGGTTTATAAAATTTACAGAAACAAACATTCTCTTTTCTTTTGGAGAGGGTGTTTTCTTAGACGAGTCATTCCTGGGATTTTCAGCTTCAGCCTCCCAAGCAAGTGGAGAAACGAGAGGAAAGGAGGCTCAGCTATTCAGGTCAAATCCAGATAGACTTGCCCCGCAGAGCCTCTCTTCATTCCGTGTCTTGTGTTCATCATCCAAAGCCCAAATGATTCAAATACTGAGACAGAGCCAGGAAAGGTCAAAATCATGCCAGAAGGTCCAGGTGAAGTTTCTACGAGTTCGTGTAAAAAACGGGAAATTAAAATTCAAAGGATTCAAATAAAGTGGGAGAGCCGCCTCGGGTCTCGTGCGGAGAGGTGTGTTTGCCCCTTCCGTTTCTTGGCCTCGGCGGCAGAGGCACACATTAATTAAATTACCAGCCTCCAGTCTGAAGTGGATCATCTGCAGCTCAGAAATCCCGGGGTCCTTTCTGCATGCGGTGGCCACAAACACCATATTTCACATCCTTCCCTGAGCACAGCTGCCTTGCCAGTCCAAGACAGACATCCAAATGCAATCTACCATAGGACTTTTACGTGGACCTATAGTTCGTTTCAGATGTTTGCACGGGGAATTTTATAGATGGACTTAAATATATTCTAAGAGCATAAATTGTGAAAGGCCTGGGTCACGAAGCCAAGTCATAAAGGGCCCTGGGCAGTCACTTCCCAGCAGTCGGCCCTCACGGCAAAGGGGCAGCTGATCTCCGTTTCTGAAAGCTCCATTATGCGTATTTACAAAATAAACAATGCGAGCAAGTTCATGATTGTCATCCTTAATAATATGCATTACAGCGAGGCCTTAAATAAATATACAAGCCAGAGATGTCCACCAGACCTAACACGCCTTTTCCCCTACACCCGATCCAAGGCATTGTCTTTGTTGCATTAGGAGGAGAAAAAAAAAAAACTGACTCTTCAAAGAACAGAAACAATAACAAAAAGCAATCATTATTTTAAATAACTCACCAATGTTCAGAAGCTCTGCTCCGGTTTCCAGGCAGGAAAGTCAGCAAGTTCACAGCTGGGGTGAGAACTTGGTCTCATTAGTCTCAGGTTTGCAAGGCACCATCGCAAAAGCGGGAATACAAAATGTTCCCCGTGCTTCAGTAATTAACTGTCTTTGAGAAGGAAAGACAAACAAATAAATAAATAATATGATCTTTCAGAGTTCAAACTGATCAGGTTGCACGGTCTAAAATGCCTCTGCGTGACACTCTCTGCAGACTTCATTTTGTGAGCGCCTACACACACACACACACACAAATGTTTGCATGCCCACTAATCTTTCCACATCAACATGTGTCAAAAAGTACGAGCGACTTTGAAGAATTTTCACTGAATAGGTCTAGATACCTGTGTGCAACTGGACCCCCAAGGTCTCACCGAGAATGTTTTCTAGAAGTGAGTCTCCATTGTTTTAGACACTTATTTTTAGATATTTCATATAGTTATTTCTAATATGTTCTCTATATTATTATAGCTTATTTTCATCAGGTAATAACCAATTAAAAATAGGAAGCAAGTAAAAGTATTATTCAAACTGGTAGAAATTTACATTCTAAAAGAAAGCCTAAAGTTTGTAAGGAAAGAGCCAAAACTCTTGATTAATTTTGGTTTTGCTTAAATCCTTAGCATATGCATAAATTTAGGTGAGACATGTGCAGTACATTTTGTATCTGCATGCAGGGAGAATGCATGTATGTACATAAAACATCATTATTTGCTAATGGAGTGAAGGGGGAGCAAAAGGCTTCCTAGGGAAATGCATGGAGGACTATTAGTTGTGATTATTTTGCTAGCCAAAAACCAAATGCTTTGAGCAGTCTAAGTACCAGTGTGTTACTTTCACTTTGCATCAAGTCTTTTGTTAAGAGTCATAACGGGGATTTTTCGAAGAGATATTTCCTAACTCTTTTTCAAACTTTTGTCAGAAGGAAGGCAAAAAGGTAGACAGCAAATGAGATTCAGAAAGTGCAGGGTCTTGACCAAGGCCCCACACAGCTCCTAGCTGAGAGAGAGAGAGAGAGAGAGAGAGAGAGAGAGAGATTTGGTTTTGTCTATCTGACTAACATTCTGTCAGAGGTCTCTCTATACTTTGAAATTCACTCTTTCACAATTCTAGAGATCTCCAAAATGTTAGCAAATTAAAAACTTTGTCTCCCTGGAAGCCCAGGTACATTTCAGAGCTTAGAATAGAAAAGGAGTAAGGGATAGCAGGTGGGCTCTTGATTTAACTGTTCTCTTGCTCTCTGCATGCAACTCTTAGCCTGAAAGGGCCCTAAATGTTCCTCTTAGAACCTAGAGCCACACCCCTGCCAGAGGCTTAGAGGAGAGGCGAGGTGTGCTGTCCTTGCCCCTGGTTCTGAGCCCCAATGGCAGGACTGTCTTAGGATGCTTTAGAACAGCAAAAAGAAAGGACAGCAGCCCACACGATTCTCTGTTCACAAATTCAACATCAACAGGCTGTATTTTCCACATGTTTTGACATATACATGTCTCCGAAGAACATTTATTTAGGTTTGCATTGCTAAAAATGCAGGTCACTTTCTGGGATCAAGGTCAGGGACCTGAAGGAGGAGCCATTGGAATCGGTTGACATCTCCCAGGAAAAGATGTCACTCCTAAATGAATCTAACTGAAAGAAAAAAATGGAAGAAAGAAAGAAAGAAAGAGAGAGAGAGAAAAAGAAAGAAAGAAAAACAATAAAGAGGCACCTTCAACTCAGCACATTTACAAAGAGTGTATACTTTTTGTTTTAATTCACAAAATCTATGTGCAAATCCCAGTTTGCATAAGGAAGAAAGCATTTTCAATAAACGGTTTCATAGAAGTATTTCCTGCTCAATTCAATAATATGCTTTTTAAGTTTTACACAAATTAACACTCATTCAAGTTTGGAATTATTTAAAAACACACCAGACCCTTCATTTGCTTACATACACACACACACAGACTTAGATACACACACACACACACACACACACACACACACACACACACACACACACACACACACACTATACACCCTACTGAAAATTTTTAGAATTGGGGCAAAATAAAAGTCTTTGATAATCACTTTGTCTATTTAATTAGGAAGTATTATTTCCTGTTTTTCAATCCAGCGATTTCTCTCTGAACAATAGATTAGGACCCACCTTCAAATAATAATTACAAAAAAAAAAAAAAAAAAAAATCTAGCATTTTTAGCAGTGAAAGCCCAGAAGCTACTGCCAAAATCTACGGTATCTTACTGCCATCTACTGGTTTTCACTGTAACATTACGATTTAAAGGTACAGGGTTACATTGCCAGAATTAAAACATTTAGAACCAAACACACTCTGGAGGATCTGTTCAAGGACATCGTTATTTTGTGTGTGGTCCTAAGTGTTTAAAAATATTTTTTAAATGTTACATGAATTTCTGGGTCTGGCTTAGGCCTGAGGAGCTGAAAAGATAATGTTGCTGCTTCACTCTTTAAAACTTCAGAACTTTGAAGGCAATGGTCATAGTTCCCACAGTCTTCTCATACACCACTCAATCCAACACACACACACACTCACACACACAGAGAGAGAGAGAGAGAGACAGACAGACAGACAGACAGACAGACAGACACACAGAGACAGAGAGAGAGAGACACACACACACGCACATACACACACACAGAGAAAGAGAGAGAGAGACAGACAGACACACACAGAGACAGACAGACAGGCAGAGAGTGAGAGAGAGAGAGACACATACACACGCACACACACACACACACACACACACACACACACACACACACACACACACACACACACACACACAAACACACACACACACACACACACACACACACACACACACACACACACCCAACATGCTCAATTCTCTGAGCAATACTGCCAGCCTTCATTCTGTGACCTGTTCACTTCGACTTGCTTTCCTAATGGCTGCCCACAAAACTTGTTTCTGGTCACATTAAATGTTCTAGGAGACAGAGAACAGTTCTCAGGATGAACCGATCATGTCCCATGCATGCCTGGATCACTTCTAACAGCACAAGGCACAACCAAAAGTCAGTTTATTTGGCAGCCAGAAGCCTCCCATACTCATTTGCCCTCAAGCACTTTCTCCATGGTTCCTCTCCATAGTTCTGCGGGCGATTTTCGTTGTTTTTGTTGTTGTTGGTGGTGGTGGTGGTTTTTGGATTTTCTTTATATCAATCCTTTTAGCCCTTAGCTCCAGCCTGCATAAGCACTTTTGTTTCAGAACCCTACTTTCTTTTCCAATTCTTTAATGACTATGCATTTGTCATTCATCAATATTATAATTTATTTATCACAACACTCCCTGGTTAGATTGGGTCATTGTGGGCAGATGTCATAGGCAGATTCTAGGATATCATTTAAGTGCTTCTCGTACTGCCTAGCACATCATAAAACTTCAAGCAATGGCGGCTAATCTTTCGATTATCACAAATTCGTACAAATATTACTTGAATCTCTGACACAAGGAGCTGCAATGTTCGTGTGGGCTCTAAAGACAACCTTTATCGCAGTTGACTGGAGGCCATCTTCTGACTTATCTACTTGTCACAGTTGCTCACACACGGGCAAGGAAGCTGCTCGCCTTCTGCAGCTGATGGCCCAGCTGCCAGGGGAACACACTACTTTATTTATTAACCGGGAGCCCGTGCACTTTGGGCTTTAAGCGTCTGGAAGCAGAGCCTCTTCAGACACATTTTTCTTGCTGAAACAAGAGCAACCTTTCAAACCAATAAGAAGACAGAAGCTGGAGAGACAGGAATTAAGAAGCCCCCCCTTCCCCATTCCGCTCCCTCTGTGAAGATGCCTAGAGCACACAGGGGGCTGTGCATCCTAGAGTTATCAACTCTGACACCAAGTTCCCTAGTTCAACCCCTAAAGAAAAGGATATTAGGCCTAGCAGGACAGGCATAGACAGACATCCCCGAACCAGGATTTAAAGAGGCCTCTCTGCTCTTCGAAATGTACTTTGCACTCTCTGCTCTTTGGGAAAAAAAAATCCCAAATGAATATGTTTAGGCTGGCATTTGCTTTGTGTCTATTTGGTGTTGGAGATGGAAGGCACTGTCTCATACTTGCTTAGCAATGCTCTGCCAGGGAGATCCAGGCTAATTTGCTTTTAACAGGAACCTGATAACCCACATTTTACCTCTTGAACATTGGATTAAAATTCATAAAGTTCACTTAATACACAGAATTTCCTAAGGGATTTGTTGACAGAAGGCTTGGCATCGCTCCTATTGGGAACGCAGACAAAATAAAACATTGAGCAAACATTCAGCTCTGTCCATTAACAGTAAATAAAGTCAGGTTTAAGTTTATTCCATTGTAGAATTGTGGGATGAACTGTCGGCATACTAGTCAAGTGTCTCCCTGAGAGCTACACTCTTGGCTCATTTTTATTTTTCGTTGTGAGCCAAGCCTTTATCAGCTGAGCCGTCTCTCTACCCCCTCCCACCCTGCTTGTTTTTAAATACTAGAAAGAGGTCACTTTTTCTAAAAGTTCATTTATTTAAGAAAGCCCGGTAGATTATGTAACAAACAAAACAGGCCTTCCAGATAAATTCGGTAGGAAGCAGAGGCAACACTCAACTTCCAGTTACAAGTCGTGTTCTGGATTTGTGAGGTTTTGACAAGGCCCTGAAATATGGGAGAATGTAAGCTAAGGGACTCCATGAGGGCTAGCAAGAAGTTGGGTTCTGAGCATGTGATTGGAGGGCAGGGGCCACTGAGCTGACCAGCATGTCAGCTCAGTTTCCTCAGACTTCCTGGAATTTCTTTACACCAGGGGGTGTGCACTTACCTGCTGACTGACCGATCCAGACAAGCCCTCAGCAGAAGCTTAGAGACACACAGGAAACTAAGCAGGAGAAATCTGGAAGATGCCATGCAAAAGGGAAGCCCTGCTTCATCTTGTGGCTATCTTTCTTGTCAGGTTGTTAAACCAAAAAACTCCTCATTTGCTTCTTTGCCACGCTACTTCCTCCTGGGCTAAGCTCCCCAGTGTAAGAACTCATTCTCCATCCTCCAACATACCTTGTTCTCTCTTCTCCCTCTCCCCCAGGGTGCTGGGGTTGACAGCATGGAGGTGTACTTTTTCCACCTCATAGTGGGTAGAGCTTATTATACAAATGAGGTCTTTTTGGTCCCCCACTGAGAGGGAAGTGCTCAGTTGGACCTAGTAGTATAGACCTATAATTCCAGCCAGTAGGGAGGATTAGGCTAGAAGATGCAAAGTCAAGGTCAAACTGGGCTACAGAGTAAGCTCAAAGCCCTCCTGCCTAATTTACTGAGTCCTTGTATCAAACAAACAAGCAAACATACAAAACCAAATTTAAAAACAATTACAGAGACTAAAACAACCATCAAAGAGCTTTGGAGGGACTGTGCTAGGTCCTCTGTGCGTATGCTATGGTTGTGTCTGTTGGTGTTCTTGTGGAATCCCCTAAAGTGGTGGGAGTGTAGGGTGTCTCTGATACTTTCACCTGTTTTTAGGACTCTTTTCCTCCTACTAGGTTGCTTCACCCAGCCCTGATGGGAGGGTTCGTGCCTAGTCTTATTGTAAATTGATATGCTGTGTTTGGTTGAAATCCCTGGGAAGACTGCTCTTTCCTCAGGGAAAGGGAAGGGTATTGGATGTGGAGTAGAAGGGAAAGGGGCTGGGAAAGTGGAGAGAATTGAAATTGTAATGTATTAAAGAAAAAACTGTAAAAACATAAAGGGCTTGGCAGTGGCATTTAGTGAGAATGCTTGCCTAGCCTGCACAAAACCCTAGGGTCCTCTCCCCCGTGTACAAGAAAAAACATAAAGGAGGACCCACTTGCTGCAGGGTGGAGTGTGGTGTGTGTGTGTGTGTGTGTGTGTGTGTGTGTGTGTGTGTGTGTAGAGTGAGCATGGGCTGAGTTGGTAGAACATGTGTTCACTTGTGTCTTTGGTAGGTACACAACACTACTAAACTTTGATTTATAAACATTTTTCAGAATTATAAGCATAGGTAGATAGATAGGTAGATAGATAGATAGATAGATAGATAGATAGATAGATAGATAGATAGATAGATAGATAGATAGATAGATAGAAATATATACAGATATACATATACACATACACATGTCTGGTTTTTTTATTTACCAATAAGTCTTTATTTTCCCAGGAAAAAGAGAAGTGAAGGGTGAGTGGTAATTACAAAATGATTATATGGCAGGAATATAAGTAAGTACTCAGGCACAGCAAAGTCAACTATGAAATAAATGCCCCTGTGGTGGGGCCACCAAAGCCCCCATTGAGTCAAGTTAGTGCTGCCCTATGTATGAAGGTTTAGAGCTATGCATTGAAGCAAGATCACCCTGCTGAAGACCAGTCTCACAAGCAAACTGATGCTCCCTCCCTCAGACATCATCAGTCAACACAGCTCCTCAGCTGGGTAGGATCGGGAGGAGGGGCCCTGCTGATCCACACTGGTATTTTGACTGACTCCATCTTATGCAGGTCTTGTACAGGCAACCACCACTGCTTTGAAATCATCTGCAATGGTCACGTGGTATCCAGAAAACATTGTTTCCCAGCGATCTGTCTGGCTCTTACATTCTCCCTACCCTCGTCCAAGATGCTACCTGAGACTTGAAGGGAAATGTTATGATGTGGATTTCCCCATCTAGAGCTGAACACTTAACAGTCATTGATGTGTCTCGGTTGTAAATCTCTTTATTAACCACTCCCGATTGGAAAAGAAGCTCCTCTGGTGAGAGCTGAGAGCTCTACGTTGTTCTTCCCTCACATCCACATAAGACCATTGTTCTGAAGGTTCAGTAAGAAAATAATCAGATTTGTACCCAGTGATGGTTACTATGGAATTACTTACAGTGATTGAAAAACATGAAGTACAACATAGACGTCCAACAATAGAGGTATGGCATTCTTTGATGAAGCATATCACAGACAAAAGTGACATTATATCCTTTAATCATTATATATTGTGGGCATGTGTTGAATTATCCCACTACATGCAACTCAAGAGCAATAACTTTAAGTGGCATTGTCAAGCTTTTAATAGAAGTGCTAGGTCATTGTTAAGAGGGAAAGGGGATTTACATAATAGTGTATCCCACAATGCAGTGGGAAACCTGATGCTGTAATTTGTCTCCTTGAACAATATTCTGTACAGTATTTTATGCATAAGACAATGCTCAGAATGATAGATTCAAAGGAAATCTTTGTATTTGTATAGGTTTGGGAATTTTTCCTGATGGACCTATATAAATTTTAATCTGAGGATTAAAACAGGCTATATGCAAAACAGGCTAATGAGGTCAAATGAAAGCTATTGTGAATGCTATGGGGAAATGCCAACGCCATGCGGAAACAGGGAAGAAGCTTCTCTAATTTTTTGGATCTAGGGTGGGTGCATCTTGCATAGGCTTTTAATCCCAACACTCAGAAGCCCAGGGCAGGATAACATCCAGTCTGAATACAGCCAGGACTATACTATACGACTTCGTCTAAAATCGTTCATAATAAAAACAATAGAGACCTTTAGTAACAAGCATGGCCAAGGTTTAAGAATCCCCTATTCCCTACCACTTCTTTCCTTCTTAGACGTCCTGTGAGCAGTTACAACATGGCCCATAGACACATACTGCATTTTGATAAGTGTATCATGATAAAAGGTAGACAGAGAAAGGAAGATGTGTGATGTGATGTCCTCTTCAGATATGCTGTAGTATTTTCCTGTAACTAGGAACTGGTGATGTCTAGCTAATTCTGTGGGACAAGAACAACATGTATATCATGTTAAATGTCATCCACTTGGAAAAAAAACTCTGTGTGTGTGTGTGTGTGTGTGTGTGGGTGGGTGTGTGTGTGTGTGTGTGTGTTGTGTGGGGGTGGGGGTAGAACATGATTATTAGGTGCACTTTCCCAGTGTGGCACCAAAATGATGGGGATCACTTCTTGAGTGTTTCCTTTTGAGTGCTTAATTCTCAGAGATGCAGCCAAAACACTGGTCACAATATTCTGTAGGCACTTTTCCTCAAATGAGAAAGAAAGGGCTTAGAATGCTCGAATCTTCGACCATCACAGCATTGCCAGGTAGAGCACAGGATGCCTAATTAACTTTGAATTTTGAGTAAATATTATCTTTTAGGATCGGTGTGGCTTAAATATCACATGGGACATATTAGCACCAACTTCCCCCTTGTTTACCTAAAACTCAAAATTAATCCACACAATCCTCCCTGACCCCCTAATCTATCATTTATTACCTTACCTGGAGAAAGGACTTCAACAATGCAACACATACAGTTTAAGTGTGAGTCTGGAGAGTTTAGCTAGGCTTATGGATACTCGTGCATGCTACATTGATCACAGGTTCATGTAACTAGGTTCATGTTTTCAGGAGAATAAAACACTTGAAAAAATAGTGGCTGGGATTATAAAGAGGATACCTGTGACCATCGTAGAGGGGGAGATCTTTGTCCCAAGTGTGAAAAATCTGTTGGGTGAGGGAAGAAGACAGAAAGAGACAGGGGGGAAAAAACAAAGAAAGAAACAAAAACCAATGAATTTAAGTACAAGCTAAAGTCAGAGAGTTTTGAGTGAGCCGAGCAGAAGAGCAGCCCTGTGCAGAAGTTTCTGCTTCTGTAAACTCTCACTGAGTTTCAGTTCTAATAAGGAAGTGTGTGGATGCATAGCGAGGGATAAAAGAAGTCCCCAGACCTCCTAGTTATCTGACAGAAAGCCATCCTAAAATAAGACAGTAGGACAACAGTTTTGAAGAGAGAAATTTTCTTACTGTGTGTGGGACTGCACAGTCAAGTCCTCAGCAATGGTTGCATTTTTGATTCAAGTTCTATGGCCACCTGTGAATGCTCCCCATCTCCTGTGATCTCAGAGGCAAAGACACAAAACCAAAACTGCCTCATAACAGCATCCTTGATGAAATTAGCGACCTTTGTGTAGGGTCCCATGGATCACAAGTCTGATTACTTAATGTCTATAATGACTATTTTTATCTTTATGCATATATTGTGTGGTGTGTGTGTGTGTGTGTGTGTGTGTGTGTGTGTTGTGTTGACAAGCAAGCCCAGCTTCGTGTATAATGAGCATACATTCCATCGCTGCCCTATTTCCTAGCTCATGCCTGTAGCATGGGTGTTTTGTTGTTACTGTTATCATTGTTGTCTTTCTTGTTTTAATGTTTGAGACAGAGTCTTAGTTCATAGCTGTAGCTGATCTGGAACTTTCTCCATAGATGAAGTTGACCTCCAACTAACAGAGATCTGCCTACTTCTGCCTCCTGAGTGCTGAGATTAAGGACTATGTCAGCCTTACTTTAAAGTTCTTAGGCTGCCAGTCATTTTTTTAAATTTCATGAATTTGAATGACATAGGTAACATACATGGGACCGTTTTCACACGTTTGATGACTTTTTGCAAGTTAAAATCCACTTTAATTTATGAAGGTATCCACATGAACCTACTGCCTTGGGACTATGAGAGAAAGAACCAACTGTTCTTTGGTCCCACCTAACATATACTTTATTTCAATTTAACCTACTGCAGCCCATTCAGCTTGCAATGATTTCTAATGTACAGATGTGGAATTGAGGAATAGAGCAGCTTATGTGGCTAGATTCAAGGCCAGATGTGACTTTGAAGGATTCTGTCCCCACATCCTGCCAGTCACCATCTTTGGTAAGATGGAATCCTGTGGGAAGAAGCTTAACAGGCTCACCGACACAAATGAGTCTCTCAGTTGTGGACAAAGATGCCAAACGCCACAGATGCTATTGTCTCCCATGAAGTCCACCCAGGGTACCAAGTCTGTCTAGCCTGAGCTCCAGAGCCTGAATCTTAGAAAGGAAAAATGGAGACAGCCCTACTACCCCCTCTTCCCAAAAAAGCATAGTTATGGCCAAGGCCCAAATGAATGTGGGTTCTTGTTCCTGTGAGGTGTTTATGCTCTGCACCCTCCAAGCCTTCTCATTACACAGCCTCTCCCACCACAGCTCCCCTGCTCAGAGAACCATAAAAATAAACTTAGATCCCAATGGAAAGAACCCAAATCCAACATCTAAGCCTAGTGGTTTTTCTGATAGGGGATAGGCCAAGACCCAGAAGTTCATGGTAGACTTAGTCCTTAACACTTCCAACAGATCAGGTGAGACCTAGGACTCAAATAATTTAGGTTTTTAATTCACTTAGCTGAAGGAAACAAAAAAAAGATAGTACAAAGTATAGAGGATTCTATCTTTTACACCTTTAAGTAAAATAACATGTATTGTTTTCCATGATCCCCACCAAGATTCCTGCCACTAAAGACATCGCTTACTTGCAAATGGCCCAAAATTTTCTTGGCATGCAAGTCTTTTTCTAATATGCACCAATGGCACTAAATATTAGAGATTAGTTTTTCCACTTTCCAACATGGAAATGCCAGTAGCTATTGAAATTTTCTCAATATCTCAAATATTATATTCTGTGGTTGAAGCATCTGTATTGTCAAGGAATTCATTCTCTTCTCTCCTTGTACAATAGTCTAACTGGTAGTGAGCTACCAAAGATGCAGCTCTGATTTTCAGACCCTGGAATTTCTTAAAAAGTGCATGTGTCTCTGTACAAGTGTAAAATCAAAATGACTGCTCAGAATCCATTCGTGATGGTTGAAGCTGAGACCTCAAGAACACAAAAATCTGTAACTCATACGGAGAGATGTTTAAAAGAATATCACTGTAGGCTGGGTGTAGTACTGATGGCTAACACATGGACTTTGGAGTCAGAGAGACACATGCTCACTCTTCCCCCAACTCTTCTCCTCCCCATAAGTATGTGTTTATACCCCCAATCCACTAATGATACCCTGTCAACTAGAAAGAGTCACTAATGGGAATAAAGCTAATCTAGCTTAGTGCCAGCTGCACTGAAAGCATCGCATACATTACTCACTGTGCCTTTGCTATTAGCAGTATTACCCATGAAAACAGTAGTGTTCTTAACAATAAGTGATGAGAAAATAGGAGAAAAGAGTGTGTTCTCCATTAGTCTTTGTCCAAGGGTTTACACAAGACTCTCACACGCAACGTCATCGGGGATTGAAGTAATGGAGAACATTTTTAAGAGGGGTGATGAGGTTGAAAGGAGGAACTTGAAATGCACAAACAGAAGAGAAATTGAGTATAGAAAACATAGGAGATGGATGGCAAGAGAGGATGCCTGAAGGCAGGAGGGAGCCAGGATGCCCGGGGAGGTAGCATTATGAGAAACGGGTACATTAGCCACTTCTCCTTAGCATCCACTTAGAATCATGCACTTGGTGAGGGCTCAGAGATGAGCCATAACTAGCCAGCACAGATTGATATGAAGTCATTTATTTGTCCATTAAGTTCATAGGGTTTCCAGAATGTGTTAGGCATAGAAAGAAATGTTCCCATATTTGGGCTCAAATCAAAAGTACCCACCTCATTTCTACAATCTTCCCTTCAGCTTTTCCAGTGTCACAACCATCCAAAGCCTTTTGGCACTGTGCTCGAGAACCTCCATCACTTTTTAGCAGAATTATAAATTGAACAGTGTCTTCTCCAAACTATTCTTGGGTCAATCTTCAACTCCAGTATGTCAGACCAAGACTATATGTTGAGATAGCCTATCCAGTGGTCCCTAAGCTAAACTAAATTCATTAGAGTGACTTCGATCCACTTTCGCTGTGTCTCCCGAAAGATGTTAAATTTATTCTCTCAGAGTTTTTTCAGTCACATCAAATGGAAAAGGATTTTTAAAAAGTCCTCTCCATTCATCCCTCTCTACCTTTCTATCTCTATCTATCTATCTACCTTTCTATCATCCATCTACCTTTCTATCATCTATCTATCTACCTTTCTACTATCTATCTATCTATCTATCTATCTATCTATCTATCTATCATCTCCATGTATTGACTATAGATCTTTCATCTCTATATTTGTTACCTCTTACCTACCTATTATCTATGTATCTCTATCTCTCACTTTACAAAACTAATGCTCAGATTCTAATATCAGTTTAATTATACTTCTTCATTCACCAATTGAGAACTTCTGGAGTCACTGTCATTTCACTAACTCCTTCCCCACGGACATAACTACCAGCCTCACAGAGACAAGGAAAATTACCAAGTAGAACTGAAGTTACGAGAGACACAAATTAAACTGACTTTTTTAGCAGTAAATTGGGCAGTAGACCAGTAACAAACCAAAATAACCTTTCCAAGTTCCCACAAAGCCCAGAATGCAATGGCACTGGGTCCCCGGTATATCAAGAAGAAGACAAAAACATTTTCAAAGTAATTAACACTCATCATTTACACACCTTCCAGGAAAGACAAGTAGAAAGAGAATGTGGTGTTATTCTTTTATGTAGTCATAATACCAATATATTTTATGAATATAGACATGAATGTTTTCAACAAGTTTGGAGCAAGTTGAAACTAGGGCAGAAAGACCTGGAGAAGTGGACTGCTGTGTAAACTGAGAATTGTTTTGTTTGTGCTCAAAAAGATTTAGCGTTCTGCTTTGGCAGTAGAGTATTCTTTAAAAAATCTGTGTCTTCTAAACAGTTGACCAAGTAAGCGTGGTGTTTTACAATACTGATAAAGTTTTTTTCTTTATGCTTTATAAGTTCTTGACTAGGGTGGTGATTTGCCTTATAACTATAAATTTGTACATTCCGGTTTGGATTTATATAGCCTTTTCTGTGTATTTTGAAGATCCCTTATTAATAATGTAATCATTTAGGTATGCTAGGTCATTTTTTTAAAAATGATGTTTATATGCTGTAAACAATTGTTTTATGCATAAAGATACACCAGCAAAAGCCCTACAACCCTATATTACAAGTTGATAAGCTGGCTCTAAAATTTCCACATGGAAATGCAATACGAAGAATGATCAAAACAATTCTGAATCATAACAAAACTTAGAGATTTACATTGACTGATTATGAAGGTACAGGGATTAGGAGTGTAGTACTGGTATAAGCATTGGTGAAGAGGTCGAGGTACTGGTTACACATCCAGAAAGAACAGAGATGCCAATAGGCAGCTAATTTTTTGACAGTTGTAGGAAGTTAATTCTCCAGAGGTACCATAGTCTTTTAAAGAACTATTATTGGAATAATTGAGCCTGCATTTGCTTTTTATTTTCTGTACTGGGAACTCAGCTTAGGACCCCTCATATTCTAGGTAAGTGTTCTATACCTCTAAGCTATATATCCCCAGTTGGATAACCACTCAGAAAAAAGTAACTTTGTTCTATACCTTGTACCACACACAATTACATTGGCATAGATAGAAAGTAAACCATCCAATGTTTAGAGAAAAAGAACATATGTGTGTCTTTAAGTTAAACCAAGATTTTACAGTAAAAGGCTGATCCAAACTTTTGGTAATTTTAATTTCAGAATTAATATCCCATTCTCTTTAAAGGATTGGATTTCTAAATGTACCTCATCATAAATACATAGAGACACCTTAGAGCCTGTGCCCAGGCTAAGGGCAGGGCATCATCTCAGAGCACTAAGTGCTACACTGTCTATATCAGTGTATGATCTGTCTAGATCAGAGATGAGTTCTGGACTTTCCTGCTCTAGGCATCATCCAGCATCTTGGCCCAGATGATGTGACTCTCAAGGGTTTCATGAGCTCCATATTCTACAGCTACCTGGGCAAGCCGATGCTGCAGGCTATGTTGATCCCAACTGCAGTCATCAATGCCCCAAGGTTCACTGGGATTCTCTTTGGCCTCTGCTTGCAACACCTTGGAGGGAGTGTCATAGGAAGAGGTATGCTGTCATTCTGTGCCTCTGCTACTTTTCCTAATTGAACCCTCTTTGACAATACACAAACCCCTCTGCTGTTCTCTAGGCAGGGACTAGCCCTGTCTAAGATCCTCAGACCTGAGCCATGACCCTTTTTCCAGCTCTTCTTTGAATCATTTCTTTATGTACCATGATTAACTATTTGATCAACCAGAGAATCTCAGTCAGGGATCATTGTCTATGCAGTCATTCAGCTCTGCATTTTCTAGTCATTATTGTTTATCTAAATAGGAAGCCCATCAATGAGTTCAGACATTTAGACTGGCATAACCCAATATAAAAATTAGTAGGGATTCGATGTCTTGGGATCCACCCTACATTAGATAATAATAATAATAATAATAATAATAATAATAATAATAATAATAACAGCAACAACAACAACAAATAGAGAAGGAATTTAAATGAGATATCTTTGACAATCAATCTCAGGGGTAGCCAAGTCTAGGTCAGACTAGTGGGAACACAAAGAACAATCTTTGTTTGTCCAAAAGACAGCACTATGTTACTCAAGAAACAGCTCTTGCTACAGAGAGGATTTCCATTGCTGGGTAGTTTCAATCTTGGGGAGTATTTTAGTAAGAGGAAACAAACAGAAATTTAAAAAAAAACATGAACTTTACAAGAGAATGTAATAAAAAAAACTTGTACCCATAAATTAGAAAATCTAGAACAAGTGACTAAATTCCTAAACACATGTGATTTACAAAATTGAAATCAATAGGCTATGAACAACTTGAGCAAAATAAGCAGTAAGGTTGAATTGGTAATAAAACATCTCTTAATAAAGAAAAGCCCAGGACTAAGTTTCACCAAACTTTGTTATAAGAGCTAACACAAGTGCTCCTCAAGGTTTTCCATTAACCAAAAAAGGAAGGAAAGAAGGAAGGAAGAAAGGAAGGAAAGAAGGAAGGAAGGAAAAAAGAAGGATAAAAGGAAGAAAGACTACCAGACATATTCTGCAAAGCCAGCACTACCCTGACACCAAACTAAATAAGATACAGTGGGGGAGGGGGACTTCTTAACCAATCTCCCTAGTGAATATAAATGGAAAATTCTCAATAAAATTGCCTTATCTTACAACAGTGGGGGGTGGGGGCGTTTCTTGGTCCTGTGGAGGCTTGTTGCCTGAGAAAAAGAAGATGCTAGAGGGATGAGGCAGGAGTGGGTGGGGGGAGCACCCTCTTAGAGGCAAAGTGGAAGGCGATGAGTTCCTGGAGGGGAGACCCGGGAGGAGGAATGACATAAAAAATAAAAAATAGGAATATAAATTTTTTAAAAATTAAAGAAAAACTTTCTAAAATTGCCATAACTAGATCCAAGAAGACATTTAAAAAAATGTACCAAGTTGGTTTTATTCCAAGAATGTAAAGGAAGTTTAACACACACAAATAAATGAATATTGTGGCTTATACATTGACTTAAAGATAAAAATCACAGGGTTATCTCTATATTTGAAGAAAGAGTCTTTGAAAAGCTTCATGAAAATCTCTTCATGATAAAATTCCTGATGAAGCTAGGACTATACCACAATAGAGGTCATACAGGACATACCATAAATAAGTAACAAGACAAAGTTTCTCACTCCATCTCCTTTCTCACTGTTCAAATTCATAAGCACATTCATGGGTCAAGACAGGGAAAAAGGTATAAATAGGAAAGGGAGAAGTCAACTCATCCCTACTTGATGAGTACATGGTCCTCTACTTGAAAACCTTTAAAAGTTCCAGTGGAAAATAGAAAACACTTAGCTCCGTTTAAAGTAGGAAGATGCTAAGTCAGAAGCTTAAAAAATTTACTTCCCTATACACCAATAACGTACTATAATTAACAGTGACAAAAACATTACATTATCAAAATCAATCTATATATTCAACAGAATTTTACCAACACTTCAAAGTCATTCCTGACAGGACTAGGAAGATAGCCTTTAAAAAATATTGAAAGATGCAAATTCTTGAAAGTCAAAGCAGAAAACAATGCTAGAGTAACCATCTCCATATTCTGATATTGGCTCAAAACAAATATATAGACCAATAAAAGAAATGGTAACTCAGATGTCAGATATTGCTGTAGTCATCTAATCTTTATAAAATTATAAAAATCATACTGTAACATAGATATGGTCTCCAACAAATGGGACTGCAAAACCTAGATATCATTCTACAAGTAAAACAATGGCACTAAATCAGTATCTCTTACCCTGGACAAAATCAATGCAAAAGTAGATGAAGACCTTATGTGAGATTCCAAGTTCTGAAGCCCCTAGAGTTTTAGAAAACAACTTAAAATAAAGACTACTATTGCAAAAGAAATAATTCCCGAGATTGACAAATAGGATCAAATAAACTTAAAACTTCCATTCAGCAAGGGGAACAGTCAACACAGCCAAGAGACAACTTACAGAACAAGAGAAGATATTTGACAGCTACAAATCAGAAAGAAGATTAATATCTAGAATCTATGAAGAGTTACAAAAATTGAACATAAATAGAAAAAAGAACACCCAATCAAATATAGAACTTACAAACAAATGAACAAATATGAAAGAAGAAATACAAATGGCTAATAAATACTTGAAAGTGTA
The DNA here is from genome assembly GCF_011064425.1 of Rattus rattus. Taxonomy (NCBI): domain Eukaryota; kingdom Metazoa; phylum Chordata; class Mammalia; order Rodentia; family Muridae; genus Rattus; species Rattus rattus. The sequence goes on from NC_046155.1 coordinate 131,371,571, forward strand.
TTCAGCTTCCTCAGCCAACAGAGAAATGCAAATTACAACTCTCTGAAGCTCTTCACCACAATCAGATTGGCAATTACCAAGACCACCAAGGACATCAACTACTGTCAAGGATGTGGGGAAAGGAGGAGAGCCCCATATATTGTTGTTGGGAGTGGAAACTGGTACAGTCATTATGGAAACCAGTATGAAGGCTCCTCAAAAACATAATAGCAACATAATTCAGCAATATCCAAAGATTCCAAATCAAAATAGTAGAGAGATTCTTGCACATTTATATTGACAATTTTGCTATTCACACTAGTTGAGATATAGAGCCAGTGTGGATGACTATCAACAGAGAAATGAATAAAGAAAATGTTCATACAGACAATAGAATTTTATTCAGTTATAAAAAAATAATCTAAACTATGATATTTGCAGGAAAATGATGGAACTGGATGCAGTGTGTTAAGAGAAGTAAGATGGGTTCAGAAATGCAAATCCCATGTTGTAGTCACATGCAGAATCTAGGTTTAAAATGTATAGGCATGTGTATATAAGAAAGTGTAAAGGAGACTATGCAAAGGGGAATGATGTCAAAGAATAGAGAGAAGGTCAGAGGAAGTGTAATGGATGCATGTGACATCAAAGCAAAATAAAGACGATTTGGAAGGAAGGAGGGAACCAACAAGAGAGGCAGAAGGGGCAGGAGCTGGCAATGGAAAGACAAAATCAATTATGTTTAATAAATTATCTCATAATATTCATGACAGCAACATAATATGTGTATCGCCCCCTCCAAGGCTCAAAGAGATCATGAAAGAAGGGAAAGAAAAATATAAGAATCAGGAGTGGAATGAGGTGGAGCCCCAGCTTCAGAGCATTCCAATGCCCTGGTACTCTTGATCTCACTGCATTTTTATTCTTGGGTACCCGACTAGTCCTGTCAATACCATAGCCTGGGTCTTGGTGGATCCCATAAAGAGCTATAGACAGATAATAGGATCTGGGAAAGGAGGCTCACAAGACCATAATGCTCCCTGGTTGCTGCAGCAAAGATAAACATGTCTCTAAGTGGTATAGTCACTTATAGGAAGCCCATATTCCTGTAAATAATCCCTCTCCTATAAAAACCCTAATAAAATACAATTAGTCATCAACAAAGGAAAGAAAACATAAGATAAGAATTGAGGAAGAGTGTGGCAATCAGTAGGAAGAGGAGCAGAACAGGAAGGGGTAGCAGGGAATAATATGAAAAAAATATTGTGAACATGTCATAACAAAACCAATAGTTATGCATAATTAATATATGTGATGTTGAAATATATAATAATATAATAAAATAGCACAATGAAACAAATTATGTTTATACCAACTAAAAGTTTAATCAGGTGGAAAGAAAGTCACGACGTTATAACACTCCTCCCCATTCTCTAGCTCTTACATTCCTTCCCCCTCTCCTCCATGATGTTTCTGGAGTCTTGGAGGGATGACAGAGATGCTACCATTTCTGGCTGAGGGCTCAACAGTCATTTGTTCTAAACCCTTTGACCAGATACAGTCTTGTCATTAACTATCACCCTCTGCAAAAAGGAGCTTCGCTACCTCAGGCACTAGTCTGTGCCTGTGTCTTACCATGTATTCCCTGCTCCTTCCTCTAGCAGGTGGAGCAGGCAGTCACGCTGAGAGAAATGCCTGACCATTTCTAAGACCTAATCAGAACCAAAGTGTGTCTCTTGTTAGTGATCATCTGTCTTTTTTCCTCCCACTTCTTTGTAGCCTGAAGCAAAACGATATTAATAAAGTTCATTTGGGATTGAGCTGTTATTACATAACAATAAGCAGGCAAACAAACAAATAGAATGTTTGCAAAATATTAAAAAGCAGGGGCAAACTAAGCTAACTCACTGTTAGCTGGTGTTTCTGGTAATGAGTTGTCATTAGCAACAATAGATAATATTTATTGGGAGTTGGCATTACTCTATTGCTATAGCGATTTCAGCTCTTCATGTTATCAGGCACTCTGGTGACATGGAAATTGTGCCTTCTGTCCTATCCTCCCAATGGAGAAATGACAGCAGGAAGACAGTATTTATCTCCCCCTATGCCTATGTGGGAGGCAAAACAGAAGATGCATTACTGAAGTTTACCACTGTCCATATTCCTTCTTCTTAATACAGCCCTCTACCTGAGAAATAATTGTTTCAGGTAATTCCTTGAAAATTATGGAAGGAAGAGAAAAATGATGTCCCTTGCCTCTCAATGAGGTTATTTACCACTTAACAAATTTATTGTATGTTGAAAACACTGTTGGACAGTGGACCAGCCCACAGATATAAAACTTGGTAAGGTCCAACAGATTCAGAGACCCAGTAATTCTCACAATTGAGAACAGCAGATATTTAAATCCACTCCCAACCAGGTTGCTGTTCTGGAACATGTGACCATGACACCCCATTGAGAGACTGTGACAATCAGTCAAGTAGGGACAATACCTGGAGCCCTCCATATGCAGATAAGGCATCCCTTATATCTCAGACCAAGCCAAAAAGAAAGCATCTGCCTCTAAATCTCAGCCCACCCCCCAAATGTTTATAAGTCCTATCCACAAGGAATAAAGTGCATGAATTATTTCACCAAAGACACCTGAGAGTACCTGCCTTATTGAGCTTTAACAGTCCAGGGAAGAGCTTTCTATCCCAAAGCTTTTGTTGCTGGACCTCAACCCAGTCGCTTCCTGCTCAGTAACCTCCTCATTGGCCCCTAGTTGCCCTCTCTGCATCATGCTGCCTGTCAAGGACAGGCCACAGGAGTCCAGGAAGAGGTTAGGCAGTCCACCTTGGAGAGCTTCCCCTTGGAGAGATTTAACTCTTTGGCTGCTCCAGCTGGCCAGAGGCCCACAGATCCTGGCTGACAGTGGTCCAGCTAATACCATTAAAATGGCAATGAATTTAATGCATCTTGCCTATGAAACATAACAGCTTAGTGACCCCCTCATGCTCTTAGATGACTGGAATCTATAGATCCCTGCTACTACCACATACCATCAGGCAATAATCATATTGTGTCTTATTGTCCTAGAAAGAGATCTAAAGTCCAAGTTCCTATTTGATGTCTCCTCAAAGTGTTTTCTTTCACAATACAGTAAGGTGAGGCCATCCTATCTCTAATTGAGGGAAAGTCTAGAGTCCTGGTACTTTTAGGTTTAGAAACAAACAACTGATAGGATCTTCTATTGTTGCTTGATCCTCACATGATTTAGCTGGGCCTGTAGACTTTAATTACTGAGAATTTACAGGTGTGTTTGGTTTCCTAGTGGGGAAATGAGTAAGAAAACTAAGTTTCTGGTCTGAGACAATGTCTGAGAAATGACTTTCACCCAATAGTGTCTCAGCCAAAGATCCCATGTCATCAAGCATGTATCTGTAGCTGCAATATTTCCCATAATTTTTACCCAGCTGTTATTTCTAATATGCACTGCATCCCAGAATGTCCTGTAACTTGATATGTAGACAGGACTACCTTCCAACTCACTTCTGCCTCCTGAGTGCTGAAATTATCAACGTGGACCACCATGTTTATCCTTCCATTCATGGTTTTTAACACACAAACACATTCTTTAGGATACTTAATAACTATGTGAATTGCTTAAATACATATTTATAGTGTGTTAAAGGGGAGATAGAAATAAGACAATGAAAATACAGCAACAAATAGGAAGAGATTATTTTCTTATAAATCTTACACACTGATAGTCCCTCCTGGAGCTCCTGGAGAGGAAGTATTTCCAAATCTCATCTGATAATCAGCTTGCACCCACAATACGAACACCTTACAGAACATGATAATATGGGAAGATTTTTAGTGTGTGTAATATAGTGTGTGTGTGTGTGTGTGTGTGTGTGTGTGTGTGTGTGTGTGCTGCATGCCCATTTGTGGTATTGGGGATCAAAATCACAATCTTATAGATCCCATCAAATAAGCTCTACCACTGAGATACCTCCACAAATGAAGATATTTGAAAAAAGATATTTCACTGAAAGTCTAATAAATGACAATTAAGACAAAAAAGTTGCCTGACATCAATAGTCATCAGGGTGTGCATCTTTATATGATACCTAAAAAAATCCATGCATCTAGTCAACTGTATAAATTTAAAGGCTGAGTACTCTAAGTACTGGCCCAACTGTGGGTCTTCCGCATTCTGATGGGAAGGTAAGAATGTAGATATACTTTGAAGAAATGATTCGTCCATCAATACGTTGAAAAGAAAAACGTCAAACCGCCATATGGTCTAGTGAGTCTACTCTTTGCTGATTCCTTGAGATAGCTTAAATATATGTTCATTCCCAGACCTAAGTGAAAAGTAAGGCTGGAAACAACTCCAATACCTTCATATAAGAGGAATACTACACAGCAATTCAAAAGAATACTACACAGTAATACAAAGGAATAACTATTATATGATGAGGATTAAATAGAAATTATTATACTGAGTAAATTAAACAAAAAGGAGTTTTGAATGTAGGATTCCATTTACATAATATTCTAGAAAATATAATATAATATGTAATGATAGAAAATCAATTACATAAGGGATAGAGGTATGGAAAGGCAGCAAAAGGGACATCTGAAAGGCATGAGAAATATTTTCATAGCACAATGTGTTCATTGTCTTAATTTTACTGATGGCTTTATTTATTGTACAAAATTATTCATCAACAAACTGCATAAATGTAAAATTATTTATCCCAAACCAAAATCGTTATTGAATCCATAATTAATTTGACTTTTAGCCTATATTCATAATATTTTCATAGTTGGTTACCTTGTAAAATAACTACTCTTTTTAAATGAGGAATATTTTTTTAAGAAAAAGTAAAAGCCAAAATACTATGCTAATGATATTGTGGGTAGTACACTCATTTGTTTGTTGTGCTCTGTGTTATACTGCTTGAGATGGAACCCAGAGACTTGTGTATTATAAGTGAACTCAGCAAGCACCCCCTCACTGAGCCTCATTCCAGCCCAAGAATCTCATTTTTAATGATTTAATCTTTTCAGTGCTAAAGAACCTTCCCCCTTCAAACTGAAGTTTAGTTTAAAACTATGTATGATCTCTTAAATCCATAATTAAGAGATATTTTGACACAATGTGCCTAATTCCTTGAACCTTAAGCATTTGCCATAATCTTGACCCTACCAAATTTACTTGAGTTGTATATTTAGAGAGAGGACCAACTTAACTTGACCTGATGAATCACCTGGAGCTATTTTTTAAATCCTAATTTTCCCAAATTACACATGATAGTAGTGTATAAGGCAGAGGGTGACAGATTGATGTGGATGGGTGCAAAGGACAGCTCTCTTCCCCTCTGACCCTATGATGTACTATAGGACACATCATAGACACACATTTAGGGGGAGAATCTAGCTTTCACAGTAACTGTGACCAATTGGTCACAGGACCCTGGGGACACTGGGTCCCATTGCCTGTAAGACAAAGAGAGACAACAGCTCTTTGTTGGAAGATCAAACTATATAATGTCCTCAGAGGTGCCATAGGAAGGCCCAGTTCAAAGCTAGTTCATCACATTATCAATGGGTCCAACAGTCACAAGCTGAGCTTTCCTTCCATGAAGCAGAGCACAGATAGACCAAGAATTTAAGCCCAGTGTTGTAGTTTGTTTTGAGACCCTTACACCTCAGCACCCCTGAAGTGCTTCCTTTCTGCCCAGTCACTGAAACCTACATCTCTCTTGCCCACAAACTGAGTTTGGTGTGTTTTCTTCACGCTGCAATGATTCCAGTCACTTCTAGAACAGAATTTGAGCTCTGCCCACAGAAGCTCTGATTTTCATCAACTTTCTCTTAGAGTAAATAGTGGGATGTGGACACAGGAAACAATGTTATGCATGATGAGTACCCCCAAAGGCAAGAAAACTTCCTTCCAATGTTTAAATCTCATTCTTTCCAGTTGGCTCTTAGGATATTATAAGAGATTAAAGTGAGTAAGTAACCTACACCTTCCAAATCCTTCTACTGCCAATGTGTGGATGGTGGGTTTATGCAACCATCGGAAGTTTAATCAACCCATCCCAGAGAAAGCATGGGGCTGAACAGAAAAATCAATTGCTGTTTAAAAGCAAACTTTTCTCCTTGTCTGTTCAGAATAAGAGTCTTCTATTCCCCGATCACCAAAGCCTTGCACCTCTCTTTCCCTAAACCTGTCACTTGGCCATAAAACTTAATATGTGCCAGAGAGTAGCCCTCATGGGGGATGGTAATGCACAGAGAATGGACTTATTTTTTGCAATTTCTAATATAAAGTCTTTACTTCAATCAACCCCGCCAAGGAATCAAAGATGCCCTGTTGAGAATATTCTCTTTCCCTCCTTCTCAATCACTATTTCCAGAAAAATTTGCATTGAGTTATTTGTTTGGAAGTATTTATAAGCATCACAACAACTTCTAAATAGGAAGACAAACCAAAAATAATAGCATCAGACTTTCACACATGTGCTTTTTTCTTTCTTTTGTGAACATAAAATCTGCCACATGTAGCGCCAAAAACTGATAATATATTTTGAGCATATGTTGTACATAAAAAACTATGTCCTAAATTTCTCATGTTTCCTTCTGGGCTTCTGGTGATGTTTACACGTGAAATATGCATATAGACTGAGGATGGGCATTGATAGCATCATCCAGCTATGTTTTAATCCCTAATGAGAGTTCAAGGTGCCATTTGCTCCAGACCTAAACTACGACCACCACCATCAGAAAAAAGAAAAAAAAAAAAAGAATCTATCTCAGCATGCAATTACGAAGGTCTTTGAAAGTTTGTTCTCATTGGCCTGGGTATGACAAGTGTATATCAGGCTACTCACAACTCCCAAGGTTCATGGTTTCTTATTGTCATCTCTATGGAAGAAACTTTTAGGGCAAAAAGAGAGAAAAAAAAGATCTCTGGTTTAGCAAGTATATAAATAAATCAATGCAGTTTTAATTGGCATCTTTCAAAGACTCTTAACTCAGAGAAAACATATGGCTTTCTGGGACACTGCTATAGTCAACTTTCCTAGTGAGTAGACTGATACTTAGGAACTATAGAAAAGGCCGAGTTCCTCCTACATAAGCAAAGTAACCCCTAACCCAGAGATCCTTGGGTGAAGGTATTATCTGTCACTCAGTACTTAGTGGAAAATCATGTCATCTTGAATTCACTAGTTAAGAAGCAAAGTAATTTAGAGCTAAACAAAGTATGACTCTTTAGTGTAGGCCTATGAATCACAATGATATTGAAATGAGGTGCATCTCAAGGAGACTTGTGGAAGAGTGGGGTATAGAAGTGACCAAGCTGGAGGGGTCAAGGAGCCCTACAGAGTCAAATAACCTGGGCCCATGTAGACTCACAAAGACTGAACCACTAGCCAAAGAGCTGCCAGGGCTGGACCTAGACCCCTATGTATTTGTAGCAGACGTGCAGCTTGCTCTTCAGGTGGGTCCTCTAACAATTGGAACAGGGGCCATCTCTGACTTTGTTACCTGCCATTGGAGTCCCTTTCTGTACTGTACTATACTGCCTAGTTGGGGCTCTGTGGGATAGGATGGGCTTAGTCTTACTGGGACTAGATGTCCCAGGGTGGGCCAGTACCCAAGGGGGACTTCCTCTTCTCTGAGGAGAAAGGGAGGGTATAAGGGAGAAGGAATTCATAAGAGAGGGACAGGGAGGTGAGGAGGGAGGGGGAACTTTGATAAGGATGTAAATTGAATTTAAAAATAGATTTTTCAAAGTATTTTCAAGATAAAATAAAAATAGGCAAAAGACTGTCATTTTTTAAAAAGTCCACCAAAGCAAATACTGGTTGCAAGTTGCTATTCCTATAAATTCCTAAAGAACTTTAACACAGGTCATCAAATTCTGAAAAAGAAAAAAAGCCCTGCTCTACTCATTTTACTTTGAACTGTCTGGAAGAAGACAAGAGCAATGATCTGTTGTTGGTAAACCCAGGGATCTGTAGGAAACGAGCCCCTTTCAGGTCAATCCTGTTATGACATTTGTTCTTCAGTCTTAGTTTACATGGGTTTTAGTCCATTTAGGCCACTATAAGGAGATACTGTAAGTTGAGGAGCATATAAAGAACCAAAATTTATATTCCTCCTTCTGCACACCTGAAAGTACCAATTGAAGTTACAGGCAGATTTGGGATTTGACATCTGAGAAAAAGCCCTTTTGCATGGTGTCTTCTTTCTTACATAGCTAGCAGAGCCATGGAACTCCCTAGGATTTTATTATTCTATTTTATTTTTAATTTCCAGATTTTAATTAATTATTTTATTTATTTACATTTATTTTATTTATTTATTTATTTATTTTATATATTTACAAGTATCAAGGGTGATTTTGCCATGTTCCCCCCTGTGTATGTCAACCTACAATATAAAAAATGAAATTCTGGTTAAGTTTCTCTACTCTTCACAAACATCTTTGCTGTAGTACCCAGCCATCTCTAAGATCTAAGTCAAGGAGTGCTTCATCAAAACTTCACATTGCCCCCCTTTCAGTCTCTCCCCCCAAGAGTCCTTCACCTCATCACCCCTCCCCTGTGCCTCAGAGAAGATACCTTTTACCCCTACCTACCTCCCTGCCCCCAGGTAACCTCCTTCCATGAGGCATCAAGTCTCTACAGGATTAGGTGTATCCTCTCCCACTGATGCCACACAAGGAGTCCTCTGATACATATGTGCTGTGAGCCTCGGAAAACACTGTGTGTCCTTTTGGTTGGTAGCTTGTCTCACTTCTTTGTTAGGGAATATGCCATGAGCTCCCAAGGGTCTGAGTCCATGTTTGAAAATGTTATTAACTGGTCTTCCTATGGGATTGCTAAACATCCTTTCCTTAGGGTGTTCTCCTTCCCTCCCCATCCTTCCCCAACAGTAAAGTCTTAGCAGGACCCAGGGCTCCCACTGGTGCTCTTACCATAGAGGTCCCTCCATGTCTCAGTCCTCATGGGGTCTAGGGTTAGGGGTCCTGTTCTCAGTTCAGGGTTATATAGGCTATTTGCTGTAAGTCTCTCATGCATCTGTCTTAGTCGGATCATGCTGGTAGAGGCATCTCTCAAGAGGGCAGCCACTTATCAGGCTCCTGTCTGCAAGCAGGATGATAGTTTGGTTCCAACCATTTGCCCTCAATTTAGAATCATTGTTTTGATAGCTGAATAGTATTTTCATCCATTCCTCTGGGTTTGGTGCCTGCCCATGAACATAGGATGTTTTTATATGTTGGCACTTGGGTATATGCAGGAGAGGTATTTTTTCAATGAGCTCAATTTCAGAATGGTTGCCTAACCATCCTCGCCAGCATTTGCTTTTCTCAAAAATCCCTCCTCCCCTGCTGTCTAACTTCTTCAGTTCTTTGTATATTTTGGATATAAGCCTCTACTCATCTGTTGGTTGCCGCTTTGTCCTAACCACAGTGTCCTTTGCCTTACAGAAGCAAAATATCTTAGAGCATAAGTCATGGGTGTTTTGTTCAGGAAATTTTTTCCAGAGTGATTAGTTTGATTTGGTTTGAGGGGTTTTGAGGGGACATGGATCAAACTTTGTTGAAGACCAGCACCATTTTGCTGAAAATGCTATCTTTTTTTTTTTGGCCATTGGATGGTTTTGTGGCTCCTTTGAAAATCACATGCCCAGATTTCTGGGTCTTCAACATTGGTCCCGGAATCTGTCTGTCTCCTGTAAGTTTTATCACTATTGACTGTAATTGTCTTGAGACAGATAGTGATTCCCCTGAAGTCCTTTTTTTATTGTTGAGGATATCCTGGGTTTTTGTTATTCCAGAGCAATTTGCAATGTTCCCTTTTTAAAAGAATTTTAATTTTGATGGGGATTGCATTGAATCTGTAGATCGCTTTTGAGAATGGCCATTTTACTATAAATCCTGCCAATCCATGAGCATGGGAGATCTTTCCATCTTGTTTTTAAGAGCCTGAAAATGCCCAGAAGGTCTGAAACATCAGATCATCCCGAAAAACCAACTCTCCTGATGCCCCAGCTTTTCATGTTAGTTATCTCTGTTATCCATCAGTGTTTGGGAAGTTGGACCATGTCTAGTGTCCATGGTAGGTGCTGAACAAGATGCAAGAACAAGGAAGTCTTGATTCCCACCGGAAAGCAAGCAGAAGAGACTAGAAAACCAACTGCTTGATGTATCATAATCTTTACGAAAATGGATGGTGTGGTTTTGTGGATAAGATTCTTGAGATTTTGTGAGTTGCTTTCATGACAAAGAAGAGAAAAGCTAAGGAGTTAAAAGACAACATTTGGGAAAGCATATAGCACAGTGCATAAAGACTGCCAAGTCAAGCTATGTCTTATAACAACCATTCATCATACTATGCTCTCTCCACTCACAATGAAGATATAATATTTCAGCTTCAGAGATATTGGACCTTCCCTGAAGAGGGACTAAAGGGTTCTCCAGTGTAAATTCATGGGGGGAAAGTTTAAAGCCTGCTGCTTCTGTTCAAGTCAAGAAGAAAATACCTATTTGCCTTTTTTCATTGCAATTTATTTTGCCCCAACTTGTGTATAAGTATGCTTGCTGTTAGTATGACAAAATATACTCAGCTTAAAAAGAGCAAAACTAAGAGATTTCCATTTATGGTCTTGTAGCCTTGCTACTTTGGACCTGTTGGCAGCACAAACATCATGGTAAGTTGGGTGGCAAAGAATTTCTGGGCTCCAATATCCCCTTTAAGTCCCTACCTCGGTTTTCCCGGCTTCTACAATCATAATGGTACTGTAGCTTGAAATCAGGTTTTCATTTCCCAAAAAAACTGGTTAGTTATCCAGGATAAAATAGAAATCTGGGGCTTTATAACAGACGGGACATTTCTGAATGTTTTAGAGTATGTGAGACTGTAAGAAGACAGCGAGGAAAGCATATATATTTGAGTTCCGGTATTACAACAACAGCGAATGTTATTGGGCTTTTCTTTTTTCAAAGTCCTGGAATTAAAGGATGTTTTATTCTTTCCATTATGAAGATCCTGTAAAATCTGTGCTTTATTGGAAACATGTAAAGGAATGTTCTGTTTTTAAAAAACACGGAGCAAAATACCCTGTCTTTTTAACATGAGCGCGGGCGAGAGGAAGCGGGACCTTGGAACCTGGAGAGTGTCAAAGACAAGACAGACAGGGATGGTGCCTCACTTACTTCTCCTACTGTGATTGACAAAATCCTGTGGAAAACAACTTGAGATTGAAAGAGTTTGTTCTGTCTCGTGGTGTGAGAAGGCAGTCCATTATGGAGGAAAGACACAGTGGACAGAGCATCAAGCATTCGTCACCATGAGGAAAGAGTGATAAATGAAGGTTGGTACTCAGCTCACTTTTTCTCTTTTTATTCAGTCTGAAGCCCCAGTCCATATAATGGTACGACTCACATTTAAGGGGAGTCTTTCTCCTTCATTTTAAACTCTGAAAACACCTACCTATCTATAACCAAAAGGGTTTCTCCTCATCAAGCCGACAGTGAAGAACAGCTATTTCACATGGTGATGGCTTTGATGCTGTCACCTAGAACTAGATGAATTTGTGAAAGCAGGAAATTATTTTCTTCCTTCTACCCTAAGAAAGCAATTATGTCATCCTCAGGAGCAGTCATGTGGGGTGTAAGTCATCATCAGCTTCGTTATTAACAGATTTGTCTGAAATAAAAAATATCAAGGGTGATTTTGCCATGTTCCCCCCTGAGTATGTCAGCCTACAATGTGAGAAATGAAATTCTGGTTAAGTTTCTCTACTCTTCACAAACATCTTCACTGTAGTACCCAGCCATCTCTAAGATCTAAGTCAAGGAGTGCTTCATCAAAACTTCGCGATTGTCAACGCTCTTAAAACAAGACCTATTATTTGTGGAAAACAGATGCCCTTAATTGCCTTAGCAACTAGGTTAATACCATACGCTTCCCTCTCTCCAGCCAATAGCAATCCATCATGGAGCTTTGGGGACCAGAAGGGAAACAAGCAGAAAAACAATTTGCTAGGATGATTTAAGACTTGGCATTTAGAAGCTTCTAACACAATCGTTCTTTTGATGTGGCTCTTGGTCCTTCCTCCTTTTGAAGAGAGATCTTATATATTCACCCCACAACTGCCTTTGTTTGTGGGGATGTGCGAAATCAAAGGAAAAGGCCATTCTGCTCAAGATGGTAATTGCTTAAGGATGTCAGACCAGACACGCACCATGGTCCTTGCAAAGATAGCACTGAATGTCATGGTGCTATCTCATCCAGCTGAACCCTGTCTCTTGCCTTGATGATACTGGTTAAACAGGAAGAGCAAATACTTCACATCCAGATATATGGGCTACACTGGTGACTAAGCAGTCTATAAAACTATGATATCTTACTTCGTAGTTTAATCTTAAGAGCATATATAAAATCTAATCTAAAAGTTTTTACAGAAGCTGATGGGCAAATTGCTAATTTTACAGAAGACATATTAGGAGAGAAAAGTCAATATACATGAACATCCCTGGTGCCTTACCTTGGAAAATTGCCACAAGAAAAAACTGTTAGGATTATCCATCCCAGAAGAAGGACAAAAGGAGAGAACTCTTTTTCACTCTGATAGGGCCTAGGACAATGGTGTAGTTATCTACCACTGAGCCAAATACCCAACCCCTATCTTTTTACTTAATTCTTGAAGAAGAAGCAACCAGCCAGGACTAGAATCCATGTGTATATATATATGTATTGTGGGGATTGAACTACATAACCATTGTGGAGATCTTTCTGCAAACCCTGGCAGAAAACAGTGACTATTTGCAAAAACGGTGAGACATTCATGGAAAAGAACAGAAAGTATGGATAGAACTTAGAATGGGTGCAGGTTCCCTCCCCTCCCCCTCACCTATCAGTCAGTAAATAGTTGCATCCTAGTGAATCTTAGTGTCCTTATCTGTGAAATACCCTTGCTTTCTACTTCTTGGGGCCCTTAGGATATTGTACTGTTATGGCTTCTTCAGATGGAGTTGGGTGTCCAGAGGAGAGAATTCTTATGTTGTAGAGCAACATTCTCATTTTGGGGCTCCCTCTGAGTTGTAGGAAAGACCACAGCAACCATGACGCTCCAGGTAAAGCTTCCCAATGAGGTTTGAGTAAGTTAGAGGATGTGCTGGGTCTGGATCTCAACACCCTGGAAACTCTCTGCCATATTCCTGCTGTGATGGGGACAAAACAGTAGGCTGTATTCTGAGGCCTCAGACATAGCTTGTGATTGTCACAGCTCATCCTGGGTTGATCCACCTTCACAATTAAAGGGGAAACAGAGCAAAAATTAAATTAAATTTAAAACCAAAATAAAAGGACAAAGCATCATCATTTCTCATGGCTCCCATATTCCTAGGCGGTCAGTAGTAGCTCTCATATTACCTAGATTCTGCATTAGTAGAGTGGGAACAGCTAGGAATTTTATTCCTCTTATTTAGCCAAAGTGATTTGTATTCCACAGCCTAAGCCCTTCACTGAAAGGCTGATGTCTGTTTGGACTGCAATAGCCAGGTGATTTTATATTTTGTAAAGAGCAAATTAATGATGAAAGTTCTCTAGTGGTGTTTTCCTTCTCTTCATTTCAAAGAAAATTGGATTCGTCATGTGTGTCAGGATTGGTAGCTCACTGCCATTAAAAAGAAAGAAGTTATTTGGAAATCCAGAAAAGGGAATGCGTGATGAGCTGGGAAATTTTTAAGAAAAATGAGAGAAGCAGTGACAAAGCTTGCACGTACTGCACCCACCAGCTTTGTACCTGTGGCATTCTCCAAAGGGGGCCTTCCAATGTGAAAAATGGATGACTTGTTATGTCCACATAATAAGAAGTAGACCACAGGAGACAGCAAGCTCACCAGGAAATACTTTGTTCTCCACACAGAGGCCACACTACAATACCACAACAATGGGGCAAACAATAACACTACAACATTGCTTCTATTAGGGACAAGTCACTCTCCTCAGCCAAGTGAACCTGACTCCCACTCATGCTAGAAATATACTCATGGCATTGACTAAACCACACTAACGTAATGCCATACCACAGTGCATGAACTGATGCTTCCCAAGTTGGCATCTAATCCAAGAGGATTAGATGGCAGGAAATAGTCAAACTCGGGGCTGAAATCAACCAAATGGAAACAAAGAATCAACAAAAGCAGGTTCTTCAAGAAAGATAAACTCCTAGCCAAACTAACTAAAGGGCACAGAGACAGTATCCAAAATAACAAAATCAGAAATGAAAAGGCAAACATAACAGAGTGAGGAAATTTAAAAAACTGATCAGATCCCACTGCTGCTACTGCTGCTGCTGCTGCTGCTGATGATGATGATGATGATGATGGTGGTGGTGACGGTGGCGAATGGTGGTGGTGACGGTGGCAATGGTGGTGGTGATGGTGATGGTGGTGATGTTAGTGATGGTAGTGGTGGTGGTGGTGGTGGTGGTGGTGGTGGTGGTGGTGGTGGTGGTGGTGGTGGTGGTGGTAAGGACTTAGTATCCAAAATCCACAACTAATACCACAGGAAAATAACCTTTAAGTGAAGAAACAAATAATTGTATACACACACCCTCCAATAAAACCCACCAGGAAGTCTCCCCGGAAGGAAAAGGAGACTATGTATAACCTCAGACATTGCAATGCTTTTCTCTGCCATTTTCAGTACATATCAAGACACATCACCACATAAATGTTTAAATTAGTCTGTATGTCTCTCTATTTGTCCATTCTTGATGCACAGCAGCAATATGTAAACATGCCTATCTCTAATAGTGAAATCATGTATTCCTTTCTCACTCATTTAGTAGACTAATGGCTTGAGAAAATCTGGCTTCTTCTAAGTTTTAGAGAAACAGAAATAAGCAGAAGGCACAAATTTCTGTTCTCTAGGCAGCTTTCATACAAGTAAATTTTAAAATGAGTTTATTTTCTTGTCCATGTTTCTAAATTTTGTACAATGAAGTGCATTGTCTTATGATCAATAAAAACATTTCTCTCAGGTCTTAAATCAAGAAGGCTAACTGCAAGGCCTCCCTATTTGTAATTGTTATGTTTTTCTTGTCCTTGTGAACCAAATTTTTTTCAATCTTTCATTCCCCCAAATAGTAGCAAAATTTGAGTTAAAGGTATATAAAATCCAATTCCTACCTTGCCTCTGTGCGGGCTACTTCATCTTTAAACCTTGGTGATCTCTATATATCACGATTTCTGTGCCTGTGCCTCAAAAACACCATGGTTTGCTGGAGAAAAGTTCTATATTTTCAAGAGAGATGTGCCCCATGTGGAAATTGTGAGCCTTTGAAATTAAAACTTTCCTTTTAAAAATTTCTTTTATTTTTTAAAATTTTTCACTTATTTTTACACTCCAGATTTTATTCCCCTCCTTGTCTACCATCTGACTGTTCCACATCCCATACCTCCTTCCCAACTATCCCACCCCTTGCCATCTCCACGAGGATGTCCACACCTAGCTCACCCCACCAGACCTCTAAACTCCCTGGGGCCTCCAGTCCCTTGAGGGTAGGTGCATCTTCTTTGACTGAACCCAGATCCAGTAGTTCTCTGCTGTATGTGTGTTGGAGGCTTCATATCAGCTGATGTATGCTGCCTGGTTGGTGATCCAGTGTCTTAGAGATCTCAGGGGTCCAGGTTAATTGAGACAGCTGTTCCTCCTACAGACTTCCCTCCTCCTCAGCTTCCCCCAGCATCTCCCTAATTCAACAGAAGGGTCAGTAGGTTCTATTCATTGACTGGGAGCACATATCCACATTTGACTCTTTCAGCCTCTTGTTCAGTCTTTTGGAGGCAGTCATGATAGGTCCCTTTCTGTGAGTGCCCCATAGCTTCAGTAATGGTGCCAGGACTTGGGGCCTCCCCTTGAGCTGGAATCCACTTTGAGCCTGCTGCTGGATCTTCTTTTCCTCAGGCTCTTCTCCATTTCCATCCCTGCTTTTATTTCAGACAGGGAGAATTATGGGTCAGAGTTTTGACTGTGGGATAGCAACCCCATCCCTCACTTGATGCCCTGTCTTTCTGTTGGAGGTAGG
The DNA here is from genome assembly GCF_011064425.1 of Rattus rattus. Taxonomy (NCBI): domain Eukaryota; kingdom Metazoa; phylum Chordata; class Mammalia; order Rodentia; family Muridae; genus Rattus; species Rattus rattus. The sequence goes on from NC_046155.1 coordinate 131,387,657, forward strand.
TTTAACAAGTTCCCTCTCTACTGTAGGGCATTTTGTCTAGGGTCTCCCCACCCCTTGAGTCCTGAGGGTCTCTCATTTCCCAGGTCTTTTGTGCATTCTGGAGGGTCCTCCCAACCTTCTTCCAAAGGTAGCCTATGTCCATTCTTTCTGCTGGCCTTCAGGGTTTCAGTATTCCCCCCAACACAGTATCATATCATGTTCCTCTCTCTCCCCACCCTCATCCCCTTTCCCTCCCCTGTCCCTCCCTCCCTGTACTCTTGTGGTTGTTTTCTTCTCCTTCCCAAGGGGGACTGAGGTGTCCTCACTTGGGCCCTTCAACTTGCTGACCTTTTCAGTTCTGTGGACTGTATCTTGGGTATTCTGTCCTTTTTTTTTTTTTTTCTAATATCCACTTATTAGTGAGAACATGCTGTGCATGTCCTTTTGAGTCTGAGTTACCTCACTCAGGATGACACTTTCTAGTTCCATCCATTTGCCTGCAAAACTCGGGATTTCCTCGTTCTTAATAGCTGAGTAGTATTGCATTGTTCATGAACCACATTTTCTGTATCCATTCTGTTGTGGGACATCTGGGTTTTTTCCAGCTTCTGGCTATCATAAATAAGGGCACCATGAACATAATGGAACACATGCCCCGGTGGCATGGTGGGGCAACTTTTGGTTATATTCCCAAGAGTGGTATTTCTGGGTCTTTAGGTAGGTCTATTTCCAATTTTTTGAGGAACCTCCAAATTGATTTCCAGAGTGGTTGTACCAGTTTGCAATTCCACCAGCAATGGAGGAGTGTTCCTCTTTTGCCACATCCTTGTCAGCATGTGTTGTCACGTGAGATTTTGATCTTAGTCATTCTGACTGGTGTAAGGTGGAATCTCAGAGTTGTTTTGATTTGCATTTCCCTGATCATGAAGGACTTTAAACATTTCTTTAGGTGCTTCTCAGCCATTCGAGATTCTTCTTTTGTTAATTCTTGGTTTAGTTCTATATCCCATTTTTTGGGGGGTGGTTAGCTTCTTGAGTTCTTTATATATTTTGGATATTAGCCCTCTATCAGATGTGGGGTTAGTAAAGATTTTTCCCAATCTGTAGGATGCCAATTTGTCTCATTGACTATGTCCTCTGCCTTACAGAAGCTCTCCAGTTCCATGAGGTCCCATTTATCAATTCTTGATCTTAGAATGTAAGCCATTGGAGTTCTGTTTAGGAAATTTCTCCTTTGCCAATGGTTTCAAGACTCTTTCCCACTTTCTCTTCTATTACATTGAGTGTATCTGATTTTATGTTGAGGTCCTTGATCCACTTGGACTTGAGCTTTGTGCATGGTGACAAATATGGCTCTATTTTCAGTTTCCTACGTACAGGCAGCTAGTTAGACCAGCACCATTTATCAAAGATGCTTTCTTTTTTCCATTGAGTGTTTTTTGGCTTCTTTGTCAAAGATCAACTGTGTGTAAATGTCTTGTTTTATTTCTGGGTCTTCAATTATATTCCATTGATCAACCTGTCAGTCTATACCAATACCATGCAGTTTTTATCACTGTTGCTCTGCAATACTCCTTGAAGTCAGGGATGGTGATTCCCCCAGAAGTTCTTTTATTGTTGAGGATAGTTTTTGCTATTCTGGGTTTGTTTTTTGTGTTTTTTTTTTTTTTTTTGTGTGTGTGTGTGTGTGTGTGTGTGTGTTTTGTCTTTCCAGATGAACTTGAGACTTGCTTTTTCCATGTGTTTGAAGACTTGTGTTAGGATTTTGATGGAGATTGCATTGAGCCTGTAGATTGCCTTTGGTAGGATGGCCATTTTTACTATGTTAGTTCTGCCAATCCATGAGTATGGGAGATCTCTCCATTTTCTGAGATCTTCTTTGATTTATTTCTTGAGAGACTTGAAGTTCTTATCATATAGATCTTTCACTTGTTTGGTTAGAGTTAGCCCAAGATATTTTATAGTATCTGTAGCTATTATGAAGGGAGCTGTTTCCCTAATTTCTTTCCCAGCCTGTTTAGCATTTGTATAAAGGAAGGCTACTGATTTATTTGAGTTAATTTTGCATCCAGCCACTTTGATTTCTATCCTAGCTCTTTCAGTTTGGAGCCAACAAGTCTTTAGCAAGTCCCTGTCTTCCCTGACCCATTTAGAAAGAGAAGGGGAAATGGCTTCCAGGAAATGGTAAATAAGATCACATAACATGTTGAAAGTGTGTCAAGCACCCTGCCACCCAAGCACACTCAACAGCACACAACAGTCCCTATCTTCTCACAGCATCCACAAAGGAAAAGACAAGAAGGGCTTGTGTGAGCAGAATCATCTTGCCTTGCCCATATCCTGAGAAAAATGGATTATTTTTCTTGATGTTTCGGACTTCAGACACTGGTTCTCTTACAGATGTGGGCTAGACAAGGATAGAGAATGTTCATTGCAGACTATTAAGATAGGGCCAATATGTTCACCTGTCTACCTCTTCAGTAGAAAAGTGACTATTCAAGTACAAAGCGATGATTTTTCTCCCTCAGGTCAACGCTCAAATGTCCTGTCTCATGAAGCAACTACATTCATGATTTAAAATTGCCTCCATCATAAATAGTCTTTTAAGAATCTGTACTCACAGTCACCCATCAGGTCCAAACCTCCTAGCTTCAAGATCTGAAAAGCATGTACCTTTCCCAGTCCCACTGCCACAACAGCAGGATAGGACCTCTGTTATCTTTCATGGATGAACCCAGCACCCTAACTAGTCTACCAGCAACATCAGGAATCTATCCAATGTATTTAGAACAGCAGTTCTCAACGCTTTCACAAGGGTTGCATATCCTGTATATCAAATATTTACTGGATGATACATAACAGTAGCAAAATTAAAGTTATGAAGAAGCAATGAAAATAGTTTTCTGGTTGGAGCAGGGAGGGGTCACCGCAACCTGGGAAACTGTATGAAAGGGTCACAGCATTAGGAAGATTAAGAAGCACTGCTTTAGAAAACCCTCTCTATTGTTGTTTTCCAATTCCCAAATACATTTTGCTGTTCTGTTTGCATGTGTTGGAGTGAGGGGGCAAGTCTCCCTTGGAGTATCATGGCTGCTGTTTCACTGCCTGAAGTTTCCCCTTTTCCCAAATTGTTTAATTGTCTTTGCCTCTAGCTAGCCCTTGAAGTGTGCTTGCCACCTAAACCTAATTCTTACTCTTGTTGAAATAGTCATCGTCACATTGTGACATTCATTTCTCTGCCTTTTTGCACATCAAAGTCCTGAAAGTCACCACCATGTTTGCCCCATTAAGAAGCTGGCATTTTCTAAGTGTCTGTTGAATAAAGGAGTGTCTGTAGTCAGGAATGTGTGCTATGAAAGATTGCCACCTCTTTGTTGCTCTTCCAATTTTATGGCTCAGGAAGCTTGTTTTCAGAATGGAGTCTCCTCTCTGCAGCCAGTAAGCTGCCAGGCCTTTCAGGGCTGTTCCAGGGGTGACATTTAGCCTCCAATGGGAAAAAGGTGAAGAAATGGCAGCACTTTCAATCCTGGAAAGCATCAGTGACGACTCATGGTGGAAGTTTATAACTGTGCTGTGGTACTGTTCGGTTGCCAAGACTTGGAAAAGAAATGAGAAAACAAAGGCGCCAAACGAGGTGTGGTGTGAGGAGACGCATGTCATTCCCAAGAAGCAACCCCAGAGACTGCCAAGAAGGAGAATAAGAAACCCAGCTCCTCCCAGAGGGAGGCCCTTCTGACCTGGGAGCAACAGCTTGGCCCTAAATCAAAAAAGACATCTACAGGAGGTGGGGGCGAGGTCAGCAGATGGGGGGATGACGGCTATTAGGGGGTAAAAAAAGATGCATCCAGACCAAGGGATATGCAGAGTGTCTGACAGACAGAACACAGCAGCCTATGGGACTAGAAACAAGGGTCTTGTGAGCATTTGGAAGGACAGACAGAACAGTGATTCCAGTGCAGCCCTGTAGAACACAAATGTCAGAAACATGTAAGTCTCATATGAAAGTAAAGCTCAACCTACCATGAGAAGCCCAGTACAGAAATCTGAGCCTCTCATTTCTCACTCGGCATAATGTGGGAGAATGAGATCACTCAGCATTTGCCTTTCTCATATCCGTCGAAGGTCATGCCTGGCTCTTGCTCTGGGCCCACCGTGTACTAAGCTATGAGTCCTGGGCATATCGTTCCGTAATGCTGGCCTCAGTTTTCTCATCTATAAAATGACACAGCCTATCGACATCTCAGTATCCCAGAGCCGTATGAATACTCTTTCTAGACTGGACCTAATGTGTATGGATGTTGTTGTTAAAGATGTGTTGAAGAGACAAATGTATGCTTATAATCTAGGTAAAAATCTCCAAGTGGTCGGAAACGAACACTTTGTTAAATGCATAAGAGAGAAAGAATGAGACAAATATTACAGAAGGGCACAGCTGAATGATGGGAGAGGGAACTCTGGGACCTGGGAAAGAGAGATGGATAAGAAGTTGAACTGTTTTGATGCAGGCTCACTACAGCCACCAGATCGTATGGCCATGACTGTTTGAAATCATGGCAAACCCCAGGCTCATGCCAACCCAATGGTAGTATTATCTGCCTGTACCTTTAAACAGAGCCCTCCTATCTCAACACTGAACACCAGCTTCAGAAGGGCTGATATTTGGAGTAGATCAAAAAGGCCTTCCAGGCAACCTGAGTGCTGGTGCACATCCTTCTAAGCAAATCTCAAGGTAATGCCTGACTGAAAGTTGGAAGTCCTGAACCTGCTTGCTTTCTTCTTTCAGTCTCTCTTTGAGAAGCTAGACCCTAACCCAGAGGGTCATTAACTGCCCCTTGGGAAGTCTTACAAAAGTAAAGGCATTGACCCAAGGTTTTGCCTTTGTTTCAACTCAGATAATTGCATTCTGCTTCCCAAAGTTGGTATTAAGAGGTAATGATTACAACTCGGATACTTCCTCCCACAATTCTTCTCACCCCAGAGTCTTAACTAGATGCAAGTTATGGTCAATCTAATTCTACCTGCCGAGACAAAATATTTTCCATAAACTTGGGCATGGATGGCACTTCATGTTGCTCATGTCAACAATCCAAATCTCATTGAGCTTGTGGTTTTAGCAAGACCTCTGTTAACAGTCAGGGTGCGGGTGATGTCTGGGAAGCTCCATGCTGTTTCTTTGCTACCACTGGCCCACTCAGCACGCCTCTGGGTAAAGTTCACTCTTATTTCCTGTTCTAACACGAGCTTTGCACTTCCCATTCTACTATGAGCTTTGTATCCAAAGCCAAGATGACCCTGTGTATCCTGCCAGGTACCACATGCTGCTCCTGAAATGCTGTGGAATCACTTTCTCAGCTGCCAGGAAATAATAGAGCCCCATTTCCTATTCAGAATTATGATTTATGCAACAGTATAAATTACTGTTGATTCAACAAAGTACAGTTGTGTGACAAGTGCCTTAAATTTAGGTGCTTAATATAGGAAATATATAAAACATATGATCAACTTTTTCTGACATGTTGGACCAAGGCTTAAAAGCCATTGTCACGAATAAGCGATTCTGTGCCTGCTCAGAGACACAAGAATGTCTAAGCCACAGAGAACAAAAAAAACACGTACCAGCAGCCACTTGAATCAAAGTGCTAGACCCCAGGATGGGTTCTCCATGTAGATCTTCTTCAAAGCTAGTAATGATGGCCCAGGAGATAGGCAGGCGAGCACACAATGCAGGATTACTTGTCCACTAAATAGCAAAACCTAAAGTGACTGTCCAAACATACAGGGTCAGATCCTATGCCCTGTGCACTGCGTGACATTTCTGCTAAAAGACAGACAGACAAATATACAGGTTTTATTTTCTTGTTTGCAATTCTTAGGCTTGTCCATGTCTTCTACAATGAATACATATTACATGGATAATTTGGAAAACCTGATACAATTTTTAAGTCTCCCCTTTTCATGTCTTCTACATTTTGGGCAAAGTTGAAAAATTAAGAAAATTCTCATCATCCAGAAACCTTTTAAATAAGGTTCTTTCTTTAGAAGGTCCCAGGTCCAGAGAAAATTATTAGAATAAGGTAGTCTGGCAAGCTTCCCCATAGAGATGCTCTGTCTTTCCGTTTTATTTAAACACCGTGTCTCCTTCCCCTGCCCCAGATAATAAAACAGTCTTTGCATACCCTCACTGAGAAAGGAACAAGAAATTAAAGGGTGAAAGTCAGATTTAAATACCAAATCCTGCCATGCTCCACAAGGATGAACTTGGCCTCTGGACCAGCGATTGTAACGGCTTCGGAAACTTAGTGGCATTTTAATAGCATGAGATAATTTCCCATCTAAACAGTAAGAAATATGGACTTCAGATCGATACAGACTGAATTAATAGTCAACAGCAATCAAGTCTGACAGAGAAAATATGATTCATTTCTTAGAAGGGCTAAGATCTCAAGCTGTTTACTGAGACACTTTTGAGGGTAGGGAACCCGAGAGAAAGGAATGCTTTAATTTAATCCACAAGTGGGTTGATGGCAGAAACGCAGACCCTCCAATGCCATTGAGACATTTATTTCCCTCTTTGCCAGTGACTGCAGCCATCTTAGGACTAAGGGTCTTCCTACAGCTGCTTTCAAGGCCCCAAGATCAGTCCCTAGCATGCAGAGGATGTGACCTCACCCCTAAGTGTGCAAAAAATAAAGTTTTCAGCTCAGCTTACCAGACAGTAATTAATCTAATTAACAATTACTGAGTGGAGAAGAAGTTAAGAATGTCACATCTCATGGTGTTCTTTTAATTTCAGAGGAGCTCTTGAATGTGATTTTTTTCTGACATTTTGCTGTCTTGCCAAATGTCTCTCCTCTTACAGGAAAATAGAATTTACTCCTCAAGGATGCAGCTTCCTTTTCGCTGGTTGCAGGGGATATGCACAGATACAGATTACCTTAATATAAGAAATGCTAGCCCTTGACACCGGCCTGAGTAGGATTATCCTTAGAAATGGAGAGGTTGCCTGCCTTGGTGCAATTTATTATTAAGCCTAAAAGGCAAAAGCCTTGGAAATAAAGCCTCAACAATGCTACACAGCCTTTACAAAAAGAAGAACTCACTTTAAAATAGTTGCAACTATCTTTTGCAAAGAAATCTTCCACTCGGTTTGCATCCCTCCGTACACACAGAAGTCATGTTCTCAATCAGAAATGTGGAATCTCAATTTTCGATTTGTCGCCATTTTGGCAATGACTAATGGGTGATGTCACTGGAAGAGGCTTCCAGGGAGGCTTTTACGAGGTCCATAAAGGAACGAGATAATCTATGTGACACCCTGACCCTAGTGGAATATTTAGTCTAGTGTCTTTTAAATCAGTGCCTGGTAGGGGTGACTAAGTGTAAGACGCAATTTCAGCTCCTTTGCACACACTGTCTTCTGACATCCACCAAACCATATGCTTCTTTGAGACAGTGGGGTACCTTTAAAAGGAAGAAGGACTTGGAGGCTGGGTAAGGAATTTTGAGCTCACTTGGGGAACACAAGGAGAAGGATAACTGATCCTACACTAGTCAGAGAAGAGGTTCTAAAATCTCTGCTACATGATCCAGAGAGGCTCCAACCAGCCATATTAAGAGAGCCCATCTTTTTATTCAGTTCAAAACTTAGCCTTTTTGGAGACTGTGTCATGCACAAGGCTTGGGTCATGTAAATATGCTAATTGCATGGAAGAATCATTTCCTTCTTACAGAGATAGCCATTGGGTATTAACATGATTCATGGAACAATTGAACCACTCAATTAGTAAAGAGCAAAGAAAGAATTGACACACAACAGAGGCTGACAGACACATAGGTTCTTTCTGCTTGACCAAGACATGTATTGTCAGCACAAACTGCCATCAGCAATACCCTAGCCGATCTTGGTTTGGGTTGTTACCCAGTTATCCAAAATACATTGGAAATTAAGAATTCCAGTAAGTTGAAATTCTGCCTTAGCTAATGGAGTCTAATGGAAAAGCTAGGTTTCCCATATTGATTCAGTCTGCAGCAAGAGACTGGCTTAAAACACTTGTTGCAAAGCGTTTCCTCCCAGGTTAAAACATCTCATCCTACAGGGAGGCTCCTGAAATCAGAAAGTAAACAACTCAAAGTAGATCCAGGAAGTCACTGAAACTAAGCAGATTCACTAGTACCTTCCCTCACAGTAAGACCGACTGCTCAGAGTCGTTCTCAGACAACCCCAGCCATCTGAAAGAAGCAGAGAGGAACCAAGTTGCAAAGACCTTGAGACAAGCCCTGCCATCTAAGCAAACCACCCAAGTAGCCTGGAAGGAGCAGAGATCAGCCCAGCCTCCTGAAAAAGGCTCAAACTAACCGAGCCACCTAGAAAAGACAATTTCTGCCTCTTGAGCTGCCTGAATGCTGTGCCGGGTACTCCAGGGTGCCATCTTTTGTGGGCTGTCAATCATGCTGGGGTGACACAGCTGTCTTTGAGTCATTTCTGTTCCCGTAACTAAATCCTTCACACATATCCCTATAAGGAACACCAATCAAACTTATTGTTCACAAAGCTGGACTTCAATAGTGCCCCTGTGTTGGTCTGTCATGTGTTCTATATCTGGGGTAAGTAGATATGGAAAAAAGAGTTACACAGTGAATCTTGCACCTTTGTTTGGCTTAGGTCCGATATGTATTCCTGTTGATCACAGAAAGTCAACACAGTTTATTGTTATTACTAAGGTCTTTCCTTACTTCTGTAAGTGGAGTCAGATGATAGGGTCTTTCCTATTACATTTCATACCCAGTTCATGGCATAAAGTAAGTCTATGTCTATGTTTACATACAGTCACATATCATTCATAGTATATATATGTATCTGTCATATGTAATATAATGTAATGACAAAATTATACCATCAATCTATTATTTAGAGTTCTTCCTTGAGTTACAATGGAGCTTGTCACAAGACATCCAACATAAGTTGAATATACTATAACCTAAGAGGTACTGAACACATCTAGCCTACCAAACATCATAACTTAGCCTCGTCTCTTTTAAATGTGATCAAAGTACATTTATTCTAACCAAAAATTGGCCAACATTATCCAGTACTAATCTTGTTTTGTAATGAAATTGTTGCATAGCTCATGTAATTTAGTGACTACTCAGTCATAAAGGACTTGGCAGCACTCTCTACCGCAGAGCTTCAGCTGTCTCCGCTTGGGATGGCTTGGCTGAGGGAGCTGTGGTAAACTGCTGCTGTCCAGCACCCTGAGAGAGGCTCAAACCAAATACTGCTACCCCAGGAAAAGATTAAAATCCCAAAACCTAAGTACAGTTTCTGCTTTTGTAGCATCATAAGGTTGAAAATCATATACTGAATCATATATGTTAGGACCTGTCTATAATATGTATTCTATATTGTATATGACATAATACAAAATGACTAATAGAGAACTTCTAGTTGACCATCCAATGTACTTCATTGTATGTTATATGCTCTAGAGATGCAGCACACATGCATACGGCATGATAGAATGGATGAACGAGAGCACAGTCTGAGGTGGAAGTGATAAGGAGTGTTGGTAAATGAGCACAGATGTGCCCATATTTGCAAACGTACCTGATACCTATAGTTTAAATCCAGTCTTTATCAATAATCGACTATGTACCCTTAAACATTCTCCATCTCTGAGCCCTAGTCTGAAGAGAATGATTCTGTTCTGAGTCAGCATCTCTTCTCAATTTCTGTGGACCCAGCACACTGCCAAGCACTCTTAATAACCAAAATCAATTACCCTTCCAATGGTCTATTGGTCAGCTATTAATATTGGTCTTAATTATAATTTAGGACACTGAGGCATGGAAAGGTGCTGCAGTAAAAATAGAAGAGGAGTAGAACTGGTTTCTGCGCGTACCCTTGCAGTCTAGTTCCTAGATAGTTTTAGCTCAGTGGCTCCATACTGCCCCCAAGTACTTTCTCACCCTCTGTCCACGAGCCATTCCAAGGAGGCACCCTGTCAGCCCCACCTCCCTCATTCACAGCTTTGTTCCACCAGGCCAGGTATACACATCCCAATTCCATGGTGGCCTGGTGCATCCTGCCACTATATACTCTCTTGAACTCAATTACGTCACCACATGAAAGAACACATCACACAATATCCTCTGATCTAGTTGATAAGATATAATTTGCCCATCTAGACAACACAAAATCCTGCACACACCCATCCCTTAAGAATAGTCACAACAACCTGTAACTATACGCAGAGAAGAATCTTAACGTCGGCCGCCATGTTCTCTCAGCTCCTCTCCTTCTCCAACCTCCTCTGTCCCTCTAAAACTTTTCTCCCACTATCCTTCCTTCTCATCCAATGACAGGCCTCATTCTATCCTGTACCTGCCTTCACCTGCATAATGACATCAACCTACAGAAGACATATTTGCTCAAGGTCGCACAGCTAGCCTGCAGCAGGCACTCTCCATCCAGGGCCTGTGAGTTTATTTTCTTGACACAGGGGAAAATAATGTAAGGGTTTCCATGAAGCTCTACAGAGTCCATCACACCATGAATGATCTCTGAATACTGTCACCATGGCTACTGCCTCCATTTAAGTGAGAACATTCTCCAGCTAACCATGCGGGCTATTAAAATTTGACAATACAGTTCCCTTGTAAAGAATGGAAGAAGAAATCAGTTTGCATAGATTTTATTTCCAAACGATCTATAAATAATAAGTTAAGGGGACTCGCCTTTCTTATTTAAAGATCTAATTTAGATTCTTTATCAAAATGATTTAACATGCCTTTCACTAGGAAACCATATTTCAAAGGGCTTATTTATTAGACTTCTTGAAAGTGTGTTTTTAATGCACATTCTGACTTTTTGCCAAACCTCTTCTCCGAAACAGTAAAATTAGAGCAGTCCCCTCTTTAAAGACGGATATTTATTAGATTTTTACATATTGATACAGTACACTGTATCAAAATAAATCTTGCTGAGAATTGTCACATAAATCTTCCCATATTCTCACATCCAGTGTCTCTACTGTAACTCCCTCCAAAAAGCATGCAGGGAAGTCTCGTGATGAAGAACTTTTTTTTTTAAAAAAGGATCAAAGTTGCATCTCTGAGCATAACTCTTCATGGCCAACTACACTCTCCCGATTGCTGTGGCTTTACTTGGGCCAACATGGCTGTGTGTGTTTTATCTGACACTGATAATGAAATGTAATTACATCTTAAGCCCAAACAGCTGTGAACTCTGCAAAAAATTTGAGGGGCTCTCATGACAAGTTAAGAAAAAATTGCTTAAACCTCCAGGGAACATGGCAGAAGAGTGTCACTATTTTGCATCTCTTTCCATGTGGTAACCATTAAAACCTTTCTTCTTTTTATGTAGATTAAGAAGCTCACTAAAAAGTCCTAGTGGTCAGATTATAAGTGAATTCAAATAATAAATGTGTTTTGAACATGAGCCTATCTTTGACTTTTGCTTTTCTCAACTATCTTTTAGATGTGGGGTGTAAAACCAATGCCAATATTTAGAGGTGTTTGAGGTTTGGTTTACTTGTTTGACATTGGAGAGTTAAGAACTTCTAGGATAAATTAAGAATGCATGCATGTTCCCAGGGTTATACTTTTAATCATTACAATATTCAAAACCTCGGAGATTATGAGTACATACAACTCAATTTTTTTCTTTTCACAAATTAATTATATACTCTACGTGGTGCTGTGCACCAGACACACTTTAAAAAGATGTGTGGCAGGGGGCAGGAGGGCATTGGGAGTGAGGTTACTGAGGAGCTGGGTCAAAGGTAAGACCTGGGTGCCATTTTTAGCATTTATATGGTAGCTCACAACCATCTGGTAACTCTAGTTCCAGGGAATCAGATGCCCTCTTGTGGCTTCCATGGACAGGAGGCACACCCATGGTGCACAGCCATACCCATATAAATAAAACACAGTTACAAAGAACACAAGTGACGACTCACTTGATCATCTTGGTGTCCCCTTTGGAGCCTCCATATCAACAGATGAATATAGAGCATAGGTCAATAATCCCATGGCCTTCAGGAACCAAGCTCCTAGACAGATGCAAAGGGAAAACAGGAAAGCCACAGCACCCTTTGCTGAGTGCCCGGTGCCTCTGTTTCTTAATTTCTAGAATCCTATTTTAACAATACAAAACAACCGTCCCAGACACTAACCTTAGTGAACTCCTAGTGTACAGTAAAATAAAAATTCCCATAAGCAGCCTTCCAAACTCGTTCTGACAGTCTGTTTCTTCTCTTGAATATTATGAGTTGGACCATCATATCAATAGTCCCTACGTCTACATCTTCAACTGACCTCTGGGCAGCAGTATTAGGGTCCAAATAATTACATCTTTACTTAAGAAACCCAAGCTCTTTTTCTCATTTTTATTATTCTCTCTGAAACAATGCAATAACAATGTAACAATGATTAATGTAGCATTCACATTCTATTAGGCACTTAAGGCACAAACGTACGATGAGGTACATAGGAAGATGTGCATTGTTCCTATGAAAATGCTATGTTAGTTTATAGATGCAGTCTTGGATGTTCATGGGGAAGTGGTAGAAGCAAATCTCCCATGGGTACCAAGAAAAGACCGTATCTCCAATGAAGAACTTCATTGGGTAAAACTCATCCATTTCTCCTTTTCAAATAGAAACTATCTTGTTTTTATACTATTACTAGTCTCTCTCTCTCTTTTCTCTCTCTCTCTCTCTCTCTCTCTCTCTCTCTCTCTCTCTCTCTCTCTCTCATGCTTTCTCAGTCTGTGTTTATGAATACAGGTTTTGTTAAGCCTAGACTAAATAAGCCATGCTCCTCAGTCAATGGAGCTAGTGAGTGCCATCAAATCTCCTGAGCACAGGTTCAGTTTGGGGGAAATTTCGGAAACATCTAAGGACCAATAAAGACACTTCGATACTTTTACATTTTACTTTTTTTTGATCACTTTTACTCTTTTCATTTGGAATGTTCTTTTGAAGGATGAGGAACATACTGTGTTCACCTTGACTTGGTGAAGTCACAGAGAAAGCACTTGATGCTTTGGACAAAGCAAAGAAAATTTGAAGAATTAAAGCTAACCCTAAACAAACTGCCCCTAATTTTACTAGACTAGAGGCTCCCTGAACTGTCTGAGTCTGTCACCAAGGAAATAACCTAAGAGTCCAAGCAGAATTGAATTGAATTAACTGTCATTATCAACGAGAGCCCTGATGAACATTGAATTCGGTGCACCAAATGACTTGGAATTATTTCCCACACACCTAGTTTTGTGTGTGTATGTGTTAATGACAACAAAGGCCTGCGGATGTATAGCCTTCTCATTGTGGGAAAAAAAACGAACAGAAAAAAGTCAGACGAGTGAGTGAGAATTTCACAAATGGAGATAGTGAAGCAAAGCCAGTGACAGAGAACATTGCAGGTGTGGTCATCACTCATGACCAGCATACACAGTCTAAACTTTGTGATGGCTATTCTCAGTTATGAAGTTGACTACAACTGGAATTAACTAAAATCAAAGAGGCCGTGTATACCCTGTGAGGGCATTTTCTTAGTTTTCTTAATTCAACCATGTGAAATGGGAAGACTCGCCTTTAATCTGGAACTTTTGGGGTGGGAAGATCCACCTTTAATCTAGGCCACACCTTCTGGTCTCACCCTATGTAAAGGTCATTGAAACACTGGCATTATAGCCTACTTCTTGGCGATTCCAACATACAGTGAAGACCAGATGATACATCCAGCTTCATGGACTGACCAACTACTGGATTCTTCAACGTTTCATTGGTAGTGCATTGTTGGACTAAGTGAACCACAGCCTGTAAGCCATTTTAGTAAATTCCCCCAATAAATAGATAGATAGACAGACAGACAGACAGATAGCATGAGGATAACTTTTCTCTACAAATACTAAGCTGTTGTTAATTCCTTTATCAGTTATAATTTGATCTCATTTTTTCTTCATCAGAAATTTCTTAAGGCTCAATAAAGTCAAATATCAATCAGTGTGACTGATGCCCCTGAGGCCTGTGTCCTGACATATGCCTCCAAGACTTTGTTTTCCTGGGTCCTGGGTCCTTTTCTAGTTCAGCAAACTCTAGGTCGCTTCTTTCTTGTCCTGTGAATGAGCTCACCTAGTGAAACTATAGCCACATGACCTTTCCTTTTCTTTTTTAAGAAATGTTCATAGACTTCTTTTTATTAGAGAAAAGTCTCTTAATTTGATCCAGCTCTTCCTCTGTCACGTGGTCTTTCTCCAAGAAATTTTTTTTTTTTTTTTTTATTTTTTTTTTTTTTTATGATGGACCTCAGACTGTTGTGTTCATCATGGATGTCTCCTCCAGATGTTTTATGGTCATCAATGATCCAACATCATCCCTCCAGTCAACTGTGTTGCATTTATTGAGCAGATGATCACTAGTAGTGCTGGTTAGATTTCCATTGAAAACTAACATTAACTACGAGATTCTTGAGTGTACTTTAAACTGTAGCACTACCTCTGTCATTGCACTGTCTTCATAGGAATCAGTACATGGAACATATGTTTTTTCCTATGCGTTTCTTATTGAACCACTGTCTACAGTTGCTCTCCCAAGATAATCAACTCAAAGGGGAATCCAAGAAAAAATCGTATGAAGAATATAAGATGAACTCACCTCTACGAATTTGCTGAAAACTATAGCCAAACCTCAAAACTGAGGAAGAACTTTCCTTTTCTTTTTTTGACAAAAAATTTTCTCTTTTATATCCATAATTTCCAGCTATCTACCTTTCACTTCTATTATCCAATCCTTTGCTTGAGCTAAATCCACTTGGATTGGCTCTTCCTGAATTTGATTTTCCATGGCTTATGGGGATTCCTTTGTCATCTCTGTCTCAGATACTACCCGTGATTAGTCCTATTCTGTCCAAGAAATTTTTTTTCTTTAATCTACATTAAAACTCCATGTTGAAAGTTCTACTATCTCTCACCAGGATCCCATGACCTCAGACTCCCAATGTTGGGTCATCATGGATGTCTCAAAGGACTCAGATGTTTTATGGTCATCATATCAAGAAATTTTCTTAAAGGGTTCTAATGACTGGGGTCATTCTAAAATCAAAGCCATATCCAAAAGCAATTGAAGAAAAATATTTCCTATTGGTTAATTCTTGTGACTCTCCTATTATAAACACAATATTGTTGATGAGCTAACTAGGAATTACTTAGGGAAAAAAGCATTTCTTCTATTTTTTAATTTTTTGACATTTGAGACAGAGAACTACTATGTGGCCTATGCTGTCCTGAAGTTCACCATGTATCCCTGACTTGCCTTGAATTTATGACCTCCCTGCCTCTGCTTTATGAGTATTTCAGATGTGTGTACTATTCCTACCTAGTTTGTTTTACATTTATATAATCAAAGTCAGGAAACTACTTTATTTTTTTGACTCATGTCATAGAAGGACCATTAACATTCAAACTTCTGGTGGCGTAATTGAGAAATAGAGAATGCAAGAAATGGTTGTAGGCTTGTATTTTGATGGTATCTTATTCCACAATGGACTTCTCAATTGAGCAATTGTTTCTCAGAGGTCTTCAATAACTCCCTTTGATCCTGTCCATAAATACCATTGCCCAGACTTAGGGGGAAGCCTGTGTACCATCAGGAAACAAAGGTAAGTCAATATATGAGCAGCAGACCCTAGAGACAAGCCGGAGTTATCAGTCACAATGTGAGCAGCAATGTTGATCTCCAAGCCAGGACCACTTCTAGAACCTGAGTGTTCTATATCGTAGCTAAGATGACCAGTCTATAAAGCATTATATCAAAAGGACTAGAAGAAACAAAAATAGTACATGATCATAGTGTCTGGTTTCCAATGACTTCAAAGCAAAGAATCTGTCAACATGAACAGAGACACATGGCCACTGGAAACTCTACTTCCATATTTTTTCTGAGACAAGCTTTTGTGAGGTGGCCACCAGGTCTTAAACTCAAGATCCTCCTGCCTCAGCATTCCCAGTGCAAGTTGATAGCCCTGCCCTAGCTGTACCCAGCTCTGCTTCCATGTTCTTTCCTACTGTAGTTACTGAGACACAAACTTTCTTTAATGCTCATCATTATTTTTAACCAATTTATCCATTTGCTCATTCTGCAAAATAACATAATAAATGATTGGGAAGAGAAGATAAACACACTCAAGTCATGTATCTAAGGATAAATAAAGAAGAGGAGAGGCCTGAAAGCAACAGTTAAGCAACTTAACCGACAGGTAAGTACCCTTGCTTACACGTGACCTTCTGAAACACAGCTCCCAAACCTGACAGTACTAGATCTTCAAGGAGGCCCCTATAGATCAAGCACAAAGGCACATGAGATTTCTGTTTAGACAGAAAACAATGAGGGTCTACAGGCATTTCTTCATTAGGAGAGCTATATGCCAAGATGTTCCAGGAAACCTATGTTTTTCTGAGCAGAAAGTAATGATGCCCACACAAATGTCAAAGGCTTATCAGTGTTAACAAGTGATGATCCTGGCACATAGGGCAAAAAGGAGACCCTCATGGGTAGGAGGAGAGACTCGGACTCAGAGGACGGAACTATCTATCATGGTAGCAGGGCATCCATCAAGTCAGTGAGGCTCTGGAAAGATGCCCATCTTAGTGATCTGGGGCACAAATACAACATGCTTAGTCCATGGGCCACTTAGAAAGCCTCAACTGTATCTGTATGTATGTCTGTATGTCTGTATGTATGTATGTATGTATGTTGTGTATGCACACACAAGCATATCTTGTAGGGCATCCTATTTCTCTTTTCTTGTAAAGAGAGAGAGAGAGAGAGAGAGAGAGAGAGAGAGAGAGAGAAAGAGAGATATGATTCAATGAGTAAGGCACTTGCACCAAGATTGATGACCTTAGTTATTGATCTCAACAAGGATCTATCTGGGAAAATAAAAGACTTGGCTTTTGCAAGTTGACCTCTGGGCTTATTCACAGGCCATAGCACATTTGCAAACACACAAAATAATTCTTTTACAGAGGAACTCACATAGCATTTAGATGATTCTATATGTTTCCGTTATTGTCCCTTAGTCATGCACATATGATTTTGTGTGTGTACATTTGCACAGGTGTATGTGGAGGCAAGAGGAGATGGATGTGGTTCCTTAGGAGGTAGCTGTACATCCTTTCATCTACGTATTTATTTTGAAATAGCAATTTCAATTGACTTGAAACTCACTGTGTAGGTTATTCTGGCTAGAACAGTGAGCCTAGAGAACAACGGTCTTCTTCTCCTAACACTGGAATTGCAAATGCACACCACTGCACTTGATTTTTGTTGTAGAGCTTGTTTTGTTTCACTTTGATTTTTTTTTTAATGTGAGCTATGGCATGGAGCACCAGTCATTATGCTGACAAGGCAAGTACTTTACAAACTAAGCTATCTCCCCCCACCTCCTACTAGGTCTTTTGCTTTGGACTTTGCTATAGTGGCTAATATGCTTCCTAATATGACTAGCTATATAGATATCTTAGAGACTAGAAATGAAGAAAGTATGACAAGGAATGGGAATGCCAAGAGAGATGCATTCTGATGATGTTGACTTCTCTACATGGCTATCTCTCACGTAAATCCTTTCCAGTCCATTATTCCTTGGGACTTAGGACTTTATGAACTAAAGATGTCAGGAAAGCCATGTGGGATAAAAACACTACTAAGAGATTGCCCTCCTAAGTATAATGAAAAAGGAAAATAAATTATGAATGTGTTACATGTCTGGAACCATACCGAACTCTTAAATGTAGTCATTTGCCATTAACCATGAGGAATTTCTAAAAATATTTCTGTACATGTGAGAAAGAAGAGAGATGCATAAACATTAAACATCTTGTCCACAGAGGAATTCAGACCAGAATCTGGGTCACCTTTCATTTAACCATGCAGATAATTAGTTGTGGTTTGAGTAGTTATTCTTTAAACTACACTTCTAACCACTGTTTTTTCCAGTCTGAGAGCGAAGAGCATACCTGTAAAAGGAAAAGAAAATCATATGCTCTAAAGAAGTCTACACTGCCTGAGAGGCAAACATTTGTTGAGCATTTAAAAAATGCCAAGGGCTGCCTGGCGACTCTTCTGTGTTTGTACTATTATACCCTACAGAATCCTGTGGGATCACTATTGCCAGTATCACTTGCATTGTGTAGAAGGGAATTTAATTAGCATGCTCCTGTTTACTCAGCTGGTAAGAAGGGGAAGGCTTCTACCCAGGCCATCCAAGGCTAAATAACATACTCTCCACCACATGTCAGCACCTTATTAAAGCACTGACACAATGTTAAAGTGCTTTTGTCACAGATATGTCTATGTGTAATTTCTATTCTTTCAGTGAAATGGTAAATCCTTCAGCACTCATGTTTTGAGAGCTCATGGGTCAGTGAACTAACATAAATTTTATATCAACAAGACATGCCACCTGTCCTCCAGGAGCTTCGTGACTGTGGAGTCATGCAATGGTGCAAATCTGGAAGGAGTGTCATCACATGACCTTGCCATGGCAACTGGGCTAAATGCAACCCGATGAAAGGCCTGGGAGAACTGGAGCTCTGTGGAGCATCACACACCTGCTGCACATGCTCATTCATTGAGCAGCAACATACTAAGACGTTCCTATTAAACATGGTGGCAGGCCTGCTCACAATACCAGGTAGCAGAAGAGAGAGATAGAAAATTAGACATAAACTCTAGCAGTCCAAATAGCATTTGCAAAGTAAGGGCTTCAAAGTGGAGACCCAGGAGGAGTCCCACTCAGTAGTAGGGAGGAGAGTAAGAGGGACACAATCCAACGGAGAGTGCTCAATTAATTGCCAAGGTGCTACCAGGAGATGCGTGGCACAATATGAATGGCAAGCCTTGTGGGAAGCAAACCAACCCTAGCTCCATCGGCACTTCCATATGGTAGCCATAACATCCTTTTGTTGTTTTCCAGGGCTGGTTACTACAGAGTCCTAGGATCTCAATCAGATACACATTTATTCTCCTCTCCCTCTCTCTGCCTCCTCTCCCTCTTTCTCTCTCTCTCTCACTCTCTACTCTCTTCCCCCTACCACCTTTCACTGTTTTGCATATACCACACACACACACACACACACACACACACACCGTGCACACACACGCACACATGCATACATGCACACACACATGTGCACACAGAACTGCAAATAAAAACTGTCTATAAATGCTCAGCATTTATCATTTGGAAGCTCCAGGTCTACAGATGCCATTAAAGCAGCTTTTCTCTCCGTGGTCAGCTTCATCACAATAATATGTTTCCTCCGTGAGGCTTGAGAACAATCCCACCCTGCTGGAAGGTGAGGCAGGCAAGCATGGAGAACAGTTTAACAAGCTGGCATCCCAGTTGCTATGGGCTATGTACACATACCTTTTCTAATACCGCACTTGGCAGTAGGCCCCTTACACTCAGTTCCTAGATATACTCCCTCTTTGAACGGTGCACTTATCAACCTGTTAACCTAGGGTCTCCACCAGCATGGAACTGTATGCACATCCCAAATGTAAATGATAAAGTAGGTTTCTTCTCCCTTTGACTTAGAGTCTAGTCAGTCACACTCTGCTTATGTCTCAGTGGGAGACTAGCAATGCTGATCCCATCTGAACTAGTTGTAAGTGCATACACAGTAAGGCAAAACTGTGTCCTCAAGGCAACATTTTAGGGAAAACTCCTCTTATAGCTTATGTTTATGTTTATGCAAAAATTGGATGTGCATATGATAACAATTTAGTGTATTGTGGTAAGGTGACTTAGGTGATTTTCTATTGGTATGGAGAGATATCATGACCAAGGCAACTGATAAAACAGGGTTAGAGCCCATGATTGTAAACAGCAGCAGAAGGTGGGCATGGCAATAGAGCAGTAGCTGAGATCTTCCACCCTGATCCAAAAGCATGAGGCAAAGTTGGGGAGCTAAATTAAAATGCTGTGGGCTTTTAAAGCCTCAAATCCCAGCCCCAGTAAGATACCTTCTCCAATAAAGCCACACTTCCCAAACAGTTTCACCAACTAGGGACTAGATATTCAAATATATGAGCCATGGAAGCCATCCTCATTCAAAATACCATGTAAGGGTTGTGTGTGGTAAAGAAAGAGTTATATCACTTAACAGTTCAGCAATCATTTCCCTTAGTAACCAATCCTCTTTCCCATGGACTCCAATAAAAACATTGTCTACAGTATAACTTTGGCTCTTGAGGACTCTCACGAGACCTGCTATCAATCTTGACAATACATTTCTTGTTCATCTGTACTATTGTTTTTCTTTGACCAAAGTTTCCCTGGAGCTTTACAATCTGGGTGTGCCTTTATTTAACTCTTAAGTAATAACCAAGAACCTGGAAATTTCCAGCCCCAACCATTGGTAACCAATCATTGGTAACATAAGGCATATCATAGAACACATGCTATATTATGATTGTGGATTAAACATAAAGACTCTTAATTCTATTCTGTTGCAGGTTTAAGAGACTCTAGTATGATTTGAAAAGCTTGAGATTTGAAAAAGAACTGAGGGCCATGCTTCCTGGAGTGCCACATGTGGCACCAGTGAATTCACTTTAGCAAGAGACTTATTATAAAAAGCCAGATCTGCAGGACAATCGCAAACCTTCATCCTTAAAATGAGTCTGAGCACTGAAATGACCACCATCCTAGAAATTTAACATGATCCTTGATGGTCTCCTGTGATACACACTCTGTAAACATGCTCTATGAGTGTGAGGTGGACCTGGTGACTGGCATCCAATGAACACAAGACAAATATGATGGAGTCTCACAAAGTTACTGGCTCTTATGGGGTTATGAAGAAAAAATGGTTAGTTTCCTGATGGCTGCTGGTTGGGGACTTCCATTTGCATTCCCATTGACTAATCCCACATCCCAGGTTGACTGGTTCCACATCACCTTTCTCTAAAGACCAAGGAGCGAGGGCTCTATGTTTTTAAAAATGTTTTTAAAGATGTATTTTCTTTTATATGCATGAGAGTTTTCAAGGAGTGTACTTAATTGCTGAGCTGTCTCTCCAGTCACATTTTAGCCCTTGTACAAGCTAACATTTCAAGAAACAAGTTACAAAGAATAAACTGTTTTCACAAGGACAGAAATAAAAAGGGTTCCTCTTTATGGGACACATTTCAAAGAATTTTTAGACCTCTTTTGAAAACTATATTCCTGCTCCATCACCTGACTGGCTTAACAGAGAACTCCAGCATTATTTGGCTTACACTTTCTCTTATAGATTCATGCACCCAATGTCAATGGAGCTCAGTCTATTTCACGGAAAAAAAGAAAGAGGTATTTATTCTCTCAAATTATCTTCAGCTAACATCTACAAGATTCCTTGCAACCGAGTTTCACTTTTTTTGTGCAATTTTTGGGCCACAAAATGGATACCAAGATAGGACTCCATTCTGACTAAACAAACATTGCTTCATTGATCTCTGAACCCTGCCTTTCTTGGAGGTATTATTCTTGAAATGTTCAAGACTGCCAACAATGTTAGGTAGACCTCTCTGAGTCACACCTGCCTGATGAGCTGCTTTTCTACTTTATGGGGAAGTGATGACTGTAGCTTCATTAATATGAGGTCTCTATAAAATGGGAGCACATACTGCCTAACCGCCTAGGTGAAGGGAAATGAGTAAAAGAAAAATTAGTGTATGTCTCAACCCTTCTTCTGTGTTACTATGTCACTAAAAATTGTCAAGTACCATGAAGACCAATAATATGTATGAAAATATTTTAAAAGGTTTTACTTTCCTTTCATGCTGTGGGAGTTGTAGAAGGAATATACATGCTTGGCATTAGAACCTTTTGGCTCTAGTGAAGCCAAAGTTAGGTTCATTGAAGCAGAAGCTATGACCAAATTTTACCACGTCTCCCTTTAATAATTAGGTCTCTTCTGGTATTCGAAGACTTTATACCCTGGGTATGTGTTCTGTATTTCTTGTTCTCCCTTATTCAAAAAATGCTATCACTTCAATTCTGCTGCATGTTGGTCCATAAAGTAACCTTTGGGATTGTTTTGCTTTGAAGTAAAAACCTATGAAACATACAGGGAGACAAGAAACAGTGAAACCTACTCAAGCACAACAATCACACGTTATCATCCCCTTAACTCAGAGAAGTGAAGAGACCAAACCATCTCCATCTTCGAATGTGTTCTGTTGGAAGCTTTCTCTGTTGTAAGTGCAATCCACAAATTTATATATTAAGGATATTTAGAGATGAGTGTTTGTGAGGTAATTGGGCTGAGAAGAGGTCAGGCGGGTGACATTGCCTTGATGGCATTTGTAATGAGAAGGGAGAGAGGCCTAGCCCAGTGCTTTTGCACTGCTTTGTTATATGAAGTTCTCTACAAGGTGATGATGCAGCAAAGGGCCCTTGGCAATGCATCCAAATGCAAGCACCACACTCTTGTATTTACCAGCCCCACAAACAAAATGAATTTCTATTCTTAATAAATTACACGGTTTTGGGATATTTTAATACAGCAACAGAAAGCATTATCATATCGTCTTCCTTTTCCCTCAAGATTCTATAACAAAACCAAAACTCACGAGATTTTATTATTTCTGTTTATATTTCTGTGCTCCTTTAAGGTTTCCTGTAATAAAGATAAAATGTATACACTGTCTATTACAAAGACTAAAGGCAACTCACACAGTTCTTCAGTGGAATATTCTCTCCTGTATGAATACTAGTTTGTGTAGAATTTCTTATAATAAATGAAATAGAAAGACTTTTATTTTCTCACTAACCTCAAAAGTTTTGAAATCATCATTAAAATAAAAGTTAGACATGTGGTTCCTGTCTCAAACGTTACTAGCACTAGATTCCAGTGTCCACATGAATGTGAAGGACTTGTGGTGGCCTGGGAGCATCCCCTCTACTCAGACACCCTCAAACCCAAGCCTCGGATAAAGACGCTATGGTGAACTCCTTATACATTGCTTATAAGTTAGCCAAGAAAGCAAACTGAATTCAGAAACACAGGATACACGCTTTGAGCAAAATCTGTGGGAATGGGGGGGGCTTGAGTGTAAGTTACATTGTTGTGAGAAAGAACCACAAGTGGACTTGAAATTTAACAGGCACAAAATTGTGCCAATTTCAATTAGAAAAACCTGTGGCACTTTGTGTCAACATACCATCAATATATTCCCCTAGCATCACCTGTCTCAAGCAACTGTGCACCCTGACAGAGTGCAGGCTTTCATCCTTACTTTATTTTATTTGAGTAAGTTGCAACTTACTTTGAGCTGGCTACAGAAGAGTTCAAAAATTCTATTATAAACAACCAGAGAAAATGTATTCAGGCTACCTAAAAGTATAGGAGGATAATACATTCCTAAGTACTTTGAAGAAAAACTGAAGCAAATGTACTAGACTTCCTACTTTTTCATAATGGAATGAACTAAATTACCCATTGGATGGGAACCACACATAAAAGCCTTTCTCTACATAAGTGATAGATCAAAGGGAGGGAAGATGAGTGGTCCACGGGCACAGACCACGCCTCTGGAATTCAGAGACCACGGATCAGCAGCCTGCATTTTAACTACATCTCCTTGACATGAAACACTATTCATGCGGCTCCCACTGAGGAAAGTCAGGTAGGCTCAGCTACAAAGATTTTCTTCGGCTCGTCCCTCCCTCCCTCCCTTCCCCTTTCCATTCCATCAGAAAGATGGCAGGTCCCTGGCTGAGTTCAGGTGACTCTAATTTAAAATCTGGATTCCATGAGCTCTCCCATCTGAGCTTGCCAGGAGGGCATCTGTCAGCATCACAGTGTGGGTCCCTGGCATATTTACGGTTTCGGTGATGGCTGGCCCGTTCCCACAACAGCTGCACTAACTCCCTCACCCCACTTTCCAGCTGCATGAAAACCCAACAAGAGATTCTCAGTGCCAGTGACAGAAGAAAACATGGCACATCCTTGTGTTATCCCATGGCCCTGGTCCCTCTTCCCAAACAATGAGAGGCCATCGGCATGTCTTTCAAATAACCATGTTGCTGCTGTGCCACGCATTTGTCAATATTCTACAGGGGCCACTCCTTCACTCACCTCTCATTTAACAGATATTTTTCAAGGGTTCCCTATGGGCCAGTCACTGACACACCACCATAAACATGCCAGCCCAGTGTTGGCCCTGCTGGAGCTCTCTTCTCTCTCACCTTCCTGGGAACTGGATCCTTAACCGATGACCAATCTTCTGTTTTTCTAATTTCCTAGAAATGGAGGAGGAAATGACAGCTTGTCCTCTGCTGGGAACTTCTGTACAGAGAAATGTCTTGAAATAAAAAGAGAGTTAAAATTTTTAAAACAATCAAAGAAAGAACGACTACCCGAGATTTGCATTATCCCTGAAAGACATCGGAAAGATGTAGCAGAGGCAACCAGACCAGTGGACTGTGCATCACTGAGGGGTTCCAGAGCCTCGGTCAGCACCAACACTGTCCACAGTTCTGGTCATGTTGACCACCCTGACTCCTACAGCTCTCTAGAGGTTGAAAGTCTAGAGGATGAGGAAATAGACCAGAGAGCAAGTGACACCAAAACTATGAAAGAGGTCCTTACAGTTGACAATGTTAGAATTAGGAGGGCAGGGAAGGGACTCCAGCAGCAGGAATAGGGAGCAGGCCTTAAACCTCTGACCTCTGCATCCTCATTTATGAGAGAGACTCTAGATCACGTTTATGGTCTTTTCACTTGCCCAGAATTCTTCCATCTTCTCTCTAAATGGACTTGTCCACCTTTTCTCTGTACCTTATTTTAGGATGTTCTAGACATACCCAAGTGTCTGAGTACTCATGCCCAGCAAAGAATATATAAATGATTATTCATCTTTGGAGATTGCCTTTTTAATTTAGAAAATATCATCTTTACACGTACATGGATCAAGGCAGGTTTTGCTCTTTCCATCTGACTTATCGAAACACTCGAGGCTGAAGGAAGTGAAGTAACTGACGATCTAAGAGGAGATGAATATATTAGCTGAGTTTGAACCCAACCCTCTCGTCTCTACTATAACACCCACACAAATTGTGTTCAGGGAAATAATTAAGGGATACAAGGGGAAAGGAGGAAAACCTGTGTGTTTGACCAATGGGAAGGCAGTCAGGATAGTCAGCCCAACTTAAATCACAGTCAGAACAGCAAAGTCTAAGGCCCCAGGAGCTGCTTTCTGGCCTAGCATCCTATAGGAAGGCTAAGGCCACTCCACCCCTGTCATCAGCATGTGGACGGTTAGGCTTTATTAACTCCACAATCTGTGCGATCCTGCAGATTAGGTCTGTGGCCCAACCAAGGGCACCGGCAGAAGGGTATGTTTAGAGACTCTATTCCCTAACACGTTTAGGGAATTTCCTGGTAGAATCTCATGGGCCAGAAGTGAAATTGATGTGAAACCGAACCATTCTGGCCAGCTGCTTCCACTGACACCAGAGATCCATCCCCAGGGAGCACTTCTCCCTGCATTGAGCTATGTGCAAGCACGTATTGTGTAGCGCCAAGGGCAGTACGTCTGTAGCCAGTCTGGGTTCCACTTACTCAAGGTCTTCCCTCTCTCACAGAATAGCCCCAAAGTCCTCATGAGAACATTAACTCAGGCCTTTCCTTATTCTTCAACCAAGTTCATACATATATGTTATCCCAAATTCTGTAGGGTTTTCACATAACCAATGCTGCATCCTAAATGTTTATTAGCTAATTAGAGAAAAGGAGTAACCAAAAAGCAATTAAGAAGTTAGTCTCAATAATGCAGCTGACATTTGACATGGCACCAAAGGCCTCATTTCTTTTATCCTACTTGCTTCACGTTTACTTCTCAATTTCTTACATGCCCACCAGTTGAGGCACCTTGATGTACCCTAGCACATCTTTAACATGGACATAGTTATCATCAATGCAGTCTTCACATGAATCTTGGGACCAGATCATTACTTTCCTGGGAAACTGTAGCTGTGGTTACCATCGAGCTGAAGGGAGGGGCTCTCTGCTCACAAAGTACCTACCCCCTCCAAAGTGTTCCCAGGGATATATTCTGTCCAAATATGACCCACTTATAGCAAAGCAAACACAACTGAGAAGAACTATAGTCATCTTGGTCCTCAACCTATTAAAAACTACACTTGCCAGGTTGTGAAAGAGTAAAGTTGAAGAAGGCTAAAATAGTTAACACACATGGAGGTTTAACAGGTTAAACTGTAGTTACCTCTCATTTGTCTTTTAAAAACTGTGTCTGCCGCAAACCCCTTCAGCTCCTTCAGACTTTTCTCTAATTCCTCCAGTAGGGTCTCCTTGTTCAGTTCAATGGTTAGCTGCAAGCATCCTCATCTGTATCAGTAGGGCTCTGGCAGAGCCTCTCAGGAGACACCCATATCTGGCAACTATCAGCAAGCACTGGCGTCAGCAATAGTGTCTGGGCTTGGTGACTGCACATAGGATGGATCCCCATGTGGGGTAGTTTCTGAATGACCCTTTCTTCAGTCCCTGCTCCACTCTTTGTCACTGTAATTTCCTCCTGTGAGTATTTTGTTCTCAATTCTAAGAAGGACTGAAGCATCCACATTTTTGTCTTCCTTCTTCTTGGGTTTCATATGATCTGTGAATTTTTTCTTAGGTATCTCAAGCTTTTGGGTTAATATCCACTTATCCGTGAGTGCATACCACTCTTTTGTGACTGGGTTACCTCACTCAGGATGATATTTTCTAGTTCAGTCCATTTGCCTAAGAATTTCAGGTAGTAGTTGTTTTTAATAGCTGAGTAGTACTCCATTGTGTAAATGTAGCACATTTTCTGTATCCACTCTTTTGTTGAAGGACATCTTTTTGCAACACCAAGGAACAACAATGGTATCAACCAACCAGACCCCACCAGAGCTCCCAGGAAACCACCAACCAATGAGTGCACGTGGAAGGACCCATAACGCCACCCATGTATGTAGTGGAGGATGTCATCATCCAGCATCAATGAGAGGAAAAGCCCTTGGTCCTCTGAAGTCTCCTTTCCCCAATGTGGGGAAATGCCAGGGCATTGTGGTGGGAGTAGGTGGGTGGGGCTGGAAGCGCCTCATGGAAGAAGTGGGGGGGGAGCAGGTATAGGAGGGGGATAACATTTGAAATGTAAATACATAAACTATCCAAGAGAAACTTTTCATGTGTATTCATATGTATGGGTATACATGCATATTACTCTAAAGGCCAGCCCCAACCTGGTGACATATATCAGGCACTGCCCACCTGTTTTTGAGATAGGATCTTTCCCTGGCCTGGAATTTACCAAGTAAACTGCCTCCTTCTCCCTAGTGACTGCCATCCCAGCTGAGTGTCATCATCCCTGGCTTTTTTATTATGTGCGTTGTGTAGATGTAACAAATGTAAGGAAAGGAATTTACCAACTGAGCCATCTACTCACATCCATTCACCTTTTCTTCCGAGGGTCAAAGTGCTCTCTCAGCCTCTTTACAACTTTAACCAATGAGACAGGTTATAAGGTTTCAGGCCCAACCCACCATCCCCATTAAAAAGTTCCAAGTTGAAGTTAGGTCAGTAAACATTGCAGCTTATGACAAGAACTATATTTCTTGGTTTTGCTGTTAGTGTGACATTCTCTTGAAAAAATGGATCTATGCTAAATATTTGATGGTTAATAACCAAGAGCATGGGCCAAAGGTCACCTCAAATCTGTTCTAGACCTCAGAAGTCTTGAACTGGCTGCTTTGAAGAACTTTAGTGAACCGAATGTATCTTCCCAAAGGATACAAACATGTACGAAATATATAACACATGACTGTGACATTGTTTGGGAAAGGGTTCTTGCATAACTAATTTAGTTCAGGATCTTAAGATGAGGTCATCTGGGATTATCTGGGACCTTTAACCCTATGATGCTGTCTTATAAGAGAAAGGCAGAGGGATGCTTAAGGTACCTGGGAGATCACAACAGATGACAGGGGGATTCAGTAGTGCTGTGATGCAAGCATCTGAGGCCAGCAGAGGCTAGGAGAAACGTCTGGACTCCAACAAAGAGTCTGTGGTAAAATCATGGACCTGCCAAAATCTCAGTTCCAACTTTGAGTCCACAATGGTGAGTATACATTTAAGTCACCTCATTGGTGGTCATTTGTTATGGTCACCACAGAATACTAATTCAGGAGTTCAGATATTGCCTGTCCACCAGGGGAAGAAAGAGTCCTGAGACCTACAATGAGCAAGACCCAAGCCATTGTCCCCTAAAACAGAAAAGGAAAAAGATTCTCTGGACAAATGTCAGTACTGACATCCCTGCATGTGAATTAAATGAATATGAAGTATGAACTATACATGGTCATACATGTGAGCTTGCAGATGCCACACTGTATGCTAGAGAGGAGAAGCACAGAGTGAAACATTTCCATCAACTGGCGTATAATGCAATCCTGTAAAATCAGAGTTCATTCATTATTAAACTATTTAGTTGGTTGGGGATTTAGCTCAGTGGTAGAGCGCTTGCCTAGCAAGCGAAAGGCCCTGGGTTTGGATCCCCAGCTCCGGAAAAAAAAAAAAAAACTATTTAGTTGCTTTTCTCCAAGTACCCAACTGTGGAAGAGACCTCAGATTGGATCAGCCTTTGTGGAGAAAATGTACATGTTGACTGGAGTCTTGACAGTATTCTAGGGTTTTAGCTGCCTGGAACTGGCTTTTAAGGAGAAAAGTAGACTGTCATTGATTGTAAGTGGTCAAATAATGGGGAATCAAGGGGACTAAGAAGGCAGTTCAAGGAGGAGTGGGGATAGGGAATGTAGGAACAATGCCAGCATTCAATTCAAATGGTCCAGTGAGTCTTCGGAAGAGGATAGAAGTTATGCAGCGGCTTTGAGGATTGGTGCCATGGAAGAACAAGTGTCTACTCCTTAGATTGATCCTCACAAGACATCAAATGAGGAACGGTGGTGGGATAAAAGTATAGATCTATAGAGAACAACCTCAGGGGAGTACCTAGTAGAAAGGAGATACATATTTATGTCTTTTCTCTAAAGAAGCATGGAGAAGGAGAACTGTGGGTGGTAAACTTCGCAAGAAGATCCATAGCATTGTTCTGAGTCGGCTAGGCTACTCAGATCCAAGTCTCTCCTATTTCCACCTCTTGCTCTCCTTGTTTGAAAGTATAAGAAGTTGTCTTTTCCATGATTGTGGAGCATCCTATGGGAGCCAGGCATTTTGCTTACATAGCTCATGCATTCCTGCTTACCTGCTGACTGTCAGCTGTGAGCACTGGAGCTGTTTCACTTCCTCTACCCTCCCCTACATTCCCTCAGCTTCTCCAGCTTCTGGACCACAGCTGGTCATTTCACCCCATAATAAGGTGACTCAGTTTCCTCTGGCACCCATACCATCACATTCACCAGCAACAAGGGCTCATGTAGATATCACCCCGTCCGGTTTTCTCTTGCTACCATGTACCTGACATCCACCTCCCAACCCTGACCACCTGCCACCTGCCTTACAGGCTGCAGCCCCAGCATTAGATCTGTGAACAGAGTGAGAAACCTTGTGGGAACTGTTCTAGCCACTCTTACTGTTACATAGCACTCAACCCATGTGGATTCTAGGAGGCCCAGTATTGCCCAAGCTCAAATGGTTCCACTAAATTCCACTCAGAATGGCATTAATTAGCTCTAGTGGGCCCTTTATCACAGTAGCAGGCGATTTTGCTCAACTGTAGGCCGATATTCAAAGTTCTGAGTATGTTCCAACCAAAGCTAGGTAAGCGATGGTGTTCAGCAGGTCACAAGTACTCAATGCGCTTTTCACTTCAGATAGTTTCAGTTATGAGAAGTTTATTTGCATACAAGCCCATTATAAGTCAAGGAGTATCCGCCGCCATTTTTAGTCTAGCTCTGACTCACACAGAAGGGCAACTTAAGGTAGCATTGGGGATTCCTCAATGCAAATGCTTAATGGCCTTGAAATTATAGCTGGCAATTCTTGGACACGTTTTCAAGTGATATGTATGGCATGTTTCACAGTCTTACTAATCCCAGCCAGAGCCATAGGAATTGCAACAATTGCCTCTGGTTTGTAACAGATTACCTTAGTATCTCACCAATCCAGAAAATTGAAGCATTTGACTCAAAGCTGGGTCCCAGTAATGTTGGGTGACTGGCTGGCCACTAGCATATTTGTCCCTACCGGAGATTGAAGGAAGACACCACATAGTTTATCACCTGGAGACTGAAGAATCTTGATGCCATGAGCAGAAATATGGCATATCCAAAAAGGGGGATATACATTTATTTGATTGTTGGTACAAAAATGACACGTGTATGTGTGGAGGTCAGAGGAGGGTCTTTGAAACATACAGAAGTTGTCATAATGAGAAAAAAATTAAAGAATTGGATATCCATATTCAGGTAAGAAATTGTGTATTAATTTCACTTCATAAATGATATTTGATTTGTCCTAAAATGAGATGAAGGTGTTCTTGCCTTGTGAATGATGTGATAGTGGATAGTAAATCATAAATAAAAATACTGAATAAGGCATTATTTCAAGTCCAGTTCTTCGGAAAGGAGAAATAGTTCAGCTCTCCGGTAGGAAGGAAAACTGTCTTCATGACACAATGAAGGCCTCCAGGCCAACCCTTTCAGACCTGCTGGAAGAGCGTGCCCAGAGGCAAGCAGTCCCCTGTAAACTCTGGGTAACCTGGAAGAAACCAGACACCAGACAGGAAGCAGGAGCTGGGAGCCTCCTGATGGCCAGGTGATACGACTTATAAAGACAGAGGCCAAGAGGCCAGAGCATGGGAAATGAAATGGGCTAGCAGCAGGTCAAAGAGCGGGAGGGACAGTAAAAGTTGAGTGATTTCTTGTGTGATTACCGGTTTATTTGGTGTTATCTGGAGTTAGAGGGAAATATAATAGGGGGAACCCAGTGTCTAGGCCTCTTCGCATGCCTACCCAAGTTTTATAGACTAAGGCAGCCCCAAACAGGTTGTATGGAAAGATTATTATTTTAACCTGTTGACCCAACTCCACTAAAATAAATAAATGGTTAAATGCCCCCATCTGTGATTGCTAACATATGGCAACGGGGCGAATAATGTTGTCTAAATCTTCTCACAGACTGGTGTTAATAACTGATGGATGCCACTGTCTTGACAGTGCAATTCACCGGCGCGCTTTCCTCTAGGGTGTGTATTTCTACAAAGTTATCTTAGAATTTAGAAGCGGATTTCAAACTCTCCCTTTTCCTTAAATAGTCATTTCTTTCGGGAGATCTCTCTCTCTCTCTCTCTCTCTCTCTCTCTCTCTCTCTCTCTCTCTCTCACACACACACACACACACACACACACACACACACACACACACACACCAACATATTTTCCTTCAGATTATGTTTTGGTTGGGAATTTCGTTAATGTAAGAAAGGCCCGTTGGTATTAAAAGTAGATGAACGCTGGAGAGAGGATTCATGCAGGAAGCAGGTCAATGTTAGTTGCTTACTCAAATCTTAGCAAGCGTGACAAGAACTTTCTCCTTGCTCCATTGAAAATGGGTAGATTTTGAGCTTTTCCCAGTAGATTATATTTTTAAGTGTTCTTAGTTTCTAATGGGGAGAAAAGGTCAGCGCTAGTGCTTCAGACCTCACACGTTTGCAAAGACATGAAGAAAAGTTTTGAAAAGCTCGAGTTTAGTCAGTGTGCTTGCCGGCGCTGCTAGACGGAAGTGTTCCTTGTTCGTCTGACATCGTAGAAAATATCCATAAGTTGTATATCTATAAAGAACCTTTTATACACGAAGATCATTTAAAAGATTTAGACATTGTTTCTCACAATGTCTTTAAAAATCAATATTTGTAAGTATAAATTCCGATTTTTTTTTAATTTAGGAACCAATATAGCTTAGTGGCCAAAATTTTAAAAATAAATAAATAAATAAATAAATAAATAAATAAATAAATAAATAAATAAATCTTGAGTAAAGAAACCCAAAGCCGCTCTAAATTCACAAAGGGATAGAAGTGAGCATCCTCGCTTCCTCCCATTCAAAGGATGGCCTCCAGGCTCAGCAAAGAAAACAAAACTGATACTTAGGAGGGAAAAAACCTTGAGTGGTTCTAATGCATTTGGGAGCAGGTGTAGGGCAGCCAAATGGAACTTTAGGGTCACTGGGAAGGAATGTCAGAGCTGAGTTATTAAGTTTAAGCAGAAATTATGGCCTGAAAGTTTAGCTTCGAATGAATTAAGGATGTGCTGAGGAGTGGGTGAAATATTTTCTCGCGGAGTCACGGGGTTAGGCAGCAGGTTGGGATCCTGCATCTGGGGCTGATTATGGGTGCTTTAGGTGGCAGGTGGCTTTAGGAAATGGAGCCTCACAGAGCTTTTAAAATATTTTCCTGGGAAGGGTAAATAATTCGATGCCTTGCTGGCTTCCCTTCTGCAGGCTGTTTGAAATACTCGAGCACGTCCTAAGCCACATCAAAGCAGTTTTGCGCTCCGCAAAGACAAACACCCTCTGCTCTGACACTTGGCCGCAGCCCTTTCACTTCCGGCGTTTTGAAATCTGTTCAGCGCACAACCTGCAGAGATCAGTTACTGGACCCTGTTGTGATATTTACGCAACTAATATTTATCAGTTGTCTTTTTAATACCGACTTCCATAAGCCTGAAACATTTTATTGCACAATTAGTTCCTTTGAATAGCCACAGATGTTGAGCCTGGAAAAATAACCTTAGCTTTGACGCCAAAAGTAGCCTGGTGATGAGTCATTTCAACTTCTGGAAATAAAAAGGAATGCCCTGTTCAGTATTTACCGGGTCAGGAATCATTACGATGAGATCAAAGATGATGGGTAATTGATTTATTTATAATTATTTCCCATTGACTCGATCTTTAATTTTGTCTTTTTGTGGTTGTTTGTTATTGTTTTGGGAGTTTCGGGAGGGTTGCTTTTCGTATTTTTGTTTTTGTTTTCCTTTGAATTTTACTTAAACAATGCTTACTTTGATGTAACAAACCTGCAGCAGTCTATCCTGCCCTGTTGGATGCATCTCAATTAGAAAGAGTTGCATCAAAAATTTTTCCTGATGATCAGACAACTTAAATTAATACTCAAGAATCTCTACGAAACCCCCTTGCTTCTGCTTCAGAATGAGTTACTTGTTCAGCACCCTGGAGTTACATCAAGTGGGCTATTACCCTTGACAGTTTTCTTGGATCTTTTTGTAAAATCACTAATGCATTTGGAGTATGCAAAAGTTCCTGATGTGAATTTCACTCTTATTTCTATTCTACTGGAATTGTTTTCCTGCTTTGTAACAAATCTCTGGTTTTTAATTATGTCTACAAGGGGCCCCACATTGAGTGGTTTCTTAGTAGATCTGATATAGCAGATATCTGCTTCCCCTTCCCTGTCTCAAATTGTGTTTTTGGAGCAAACGTCATCTTCATTTTTGCACAGGATCGTTTTGCACACATCTCTGAACACAGACAAGGTAGTTTATAAAGTACTACCGAGCGTTTGGAATGATGAAACATCTCAGGGGCCTTGGAGGTCAACAAAAGCACAAAACTTCAAGCTCAGGACCGTCACATCAAAGCCACCTGGGACTACTTTAAAATAAAGATTCCTGGGTCTTTTCACGAGAGTAATTTAGCAGGTGTGTCAGTCGGTTTGACGTCACTATGAGAAATATCCGGGATAATCAATTCACAAAGAGAGAAAGGTGTACTTCGGCTGACAGTTTTGGAGATTTCGTCTATGGTTGGCTCATTTCTTTGCATCCTGTGGTGAGGTCACATGTCAGAGTGGGAGTGGGGGGCAGGGGGAGTCTGCTCACTGATAATCCAGGAAGCCAAAGAGGGGTGAAGGAAAGAGTCTGGCCCCAAGGTCCTCTCCCAATGCCTTTCTGTAGGTTCTACCTTTCAGAGCTTCCAATGTTTCCCACCAGCACCACAAACTGGGAAGCAATTCTTAACAGGAGACATTAATGTAAGTCACAGAGCTTATTCAAGAGGGAGAGGCTCTTACAGGTCACTGACATGGGAACAGCTCTAGTACATTCAAGAACTGATCTGATTTCATTTTCATGACGTAAAACCCTCCAAGTAGCCCCAGAGAAGATTCCTTTAAGTCTGTGCAAATGTAAACTCAGAAAGTGTGGCATGAATTCTTCTTGCTTTATACCCAGAGTGGAAAATTTATATAAACTCTCAAAGTTATGAAACAGATTAGAAGGACCAATTAGAACTGCATTAGAAACTATTAGAAAGACCAATTAGGATTCCTGCGTTTACCAGCATCTTCTAGGGAGTCATGGGCACTATCTGCATCTTTCTCAGGTAATATCCCTGGTTTCTCAGTTTGCCACACTGTTCATTTTAGTCTGCTCTTCCGGCCTCAAGAACATGCCTCATCTTTACAATGACTAGGTAAACAGGAAACACCAGGTAATGGTGTTGTCATGAAGGATTCTCAAACTCAAAATATCACTTAGCAAAACATGTCACATGCGAGAACAGTTTTAAATAAATGTTAAATAATGCACTTTCCAGTTATCGATCACCAGAGGAAATTAGTGTATTCATATACATTCATAAATTATTAAGAATACTGATGGACTGCTTATCAAATTAGAAACTTCAGAGAATTCCACTGTTCTGTAGCATTACCCCAGGGAGAGGTTTGCCTTTTCTGAAGAGCCTGCAGAGTTTATAATTAACGTGTTTCCCACTTTTTGCCTCCTGCCCCAGTTTTGTGCAGCATTCATTAAGCAGAACCCACCGGCATTGAGCTTGTCTATTTCCCTTACTCATTAATGGTGCACACGTCTCGCGTCAATCCAGGTGAGACCTCAGAGTCAATTTTTCAATATTTTAGAAAAATTCTAACTTTCTGCGGGAAAATGTGAGAAGGAAGCCAAGCTTTCTCACTCACTGCCTCAACTGCTATGAGCATCTGCAACACATTAACACATGGGGGAGTCTGCAGAGGGTTCTACATAGAGACATCATTATCCAAAAACTTTACACCAAAGGCTACTGTCGTGCTGCAAATTCTAGTTTTCATAAATAGGTTATGACTTGTACCTACCTAATATTATAATAACATACAAAACAGATCTGCTGCCATACAAATCCTCTGTGTTCTTCTTGGATCCGTCTCCCTCATCCCTAAATCCTGCCAACCACTGACTCTCATTGCCTTCACAATTTTGTGTTTCCCAGGATGATCTGGGGTGGCCTCCTCAGACTGGCCTCCTATACATAGTAGTGAGCACTAGGGTTTCCTTCAACTTTCTGTTGTTTAATAGGTCACTTTTTTCCGAGGACGAAATATTATCACTTGTCTGGATGCACTACAGTGTATTAATCCATTCATCTACTAATGGACATCTGGATTGCTTCCAGGATGTTGGACTGTCTGCCAACAATGAATGGAGCTACTGTAAACACCCACATGCAGACTTTTGAGCGAACATAGCTTCCAACTCCTTTGGGTAAGTACCAAGAATTGTCATCACTGAACCATATGGTAAGACTATGTTTGGTTTTATCAGGAATTGTCCGACTGCCTTCCAACGTGCCTCACCATTCTTGCACTCCCCTCAGCAGTGAATCAGAGTTATGGCTGCTTGATGTCCTCCTGGCATTTAATATTGTTGGTGTCCTGCACTTTTGACACATAGCAGAGCTTTGATCATGCTTTCATTAGTATTTCACTGGTGGAATATGAGATGGAATGCCTTTCTTGAGTTTATGTGCCTTCTTCTGCTCCTGTCTTGCTGAGGAATTTAGTCGGGTGTTTGGACTATTTTTCCTGTTGAATGTTAAGGTTAGGGTCTTTATATATTTTGGATACCAATCCTATCTCAGACATCTCTTTTTCAAAATCCTTTCATTGTCTCTCTAGACACTATATCTTCAACAGAGCAAAAAAAATAATTAATTTCTCTCAAGTCCAGTGTATCAAAGAAGTTCAGCTCTCAGTGATATATCTAAAGTCATTGCCAAATCTAGGATTATTGGATAGTTCTTTTCTATGTGATAATTAAAAAATTTGTAGTTTTAAATTTTAAATTTAGGTCTGTAAAACCATCTTTAATTTTAAGAGTGTAAAGTCTGTGTCTAGATTCATATTGAGTGGTGGATACTCAATTATTCCACTATCCCTTAGCAAAAAATAAATGATTTGTTCCTTACATTGCCTTCACTCTTCTCTGCCAAACATCATTTGAACAGTTGATTTTACTTCTAGGATTCATTTTAGAGATTTCTAGCCTAAGATCTGTCTGTATATTCTTTTCACCAACTCCCAATTGCATTGATTACTGTAACTTTATAATAAGCTCTGAAGTCAGTTAATACTGGCCTTCCAAAATATTGTAGTGGTTATTTTCAGCCTTTTGTTGCCTCATCCAGGCTTCAGGGTGGTTTGTTGATACCCACAAAGTAATCTTTGAGGACTTAGACTGGAATATCATTGAACTTCTAGAAAAAGATGAGAATTGGCATTTCAACAATACTGAGTCTTCCTATTCAAGAATATAGAATATCACCCCATTTACTTAATTCTTTCCCTGTTTCTTATCCAAGTTTTGCAAATTCTTCACAAAGATTATTTGCCCGATTTGTTAAATGTGTATTTGACTGATTCATTTTCAGCTGGTACTAAGGTAAATTACACTTTCCCAAATTACAGATGTGCAGTGATTCAGAAAAGCCATTAATGTTTATGTGTAAACCTTGTCTGACATATCCATACTATCTATTCATAATTGTTTTCTTAAGTCGGGAGAAATTAGCAAAATTCACCAGTGAACATACTTGAGACTACTACTTACTGTTTTGTAAGGTTGTCCTTTGACAGACAAAGGTGAGTACAGATTATTTAAGTTTCCAAGATACTGGTTTTGAGGAATCTAAGAGAGTTTCCAAACCATACAAACCATCTTTCAGAACTTGAAGATAAAACCCTACTTCTGAAGATACTGTATATTTCAAGAGTCAACATAGACAATTTCTCCATTAGGATTAGCATCCAAACATACTTTGTTTTAACACTTCTTAAAATGGAAGTCCTGTTGGATCAAGCCTTTCTATATTTATGTCTAAAAGGACAGTTCCATCAACTTCGAAGGCTAATTCTTCTAAGTACAAGTCAGTATCTTTCTTCCGTTGGTCCTGGAACTTGACTTCACATTATTCTCTTCTCTCTGGAACAGTCTTGGAAGAAGTCATATGTTTCTTACCCTTTAGAGTTAAGTCGACTAGCATTCAGTAAGTCACCTCCTGCCCCTACCACAGCCAACTTCTTTAAGGCTCTGTTTAATTCTCACTTATTGTCTGTACTATGCTTACCATAGGATGTTGGGAATTTTCCCAGCTTGATGTTGCTAAGATTTCTTGATTTATAGCCTATTGTCTAACATTAATTTAAGTAATTCTCACCCATTGCTAAAGTACTTCATTTTACTTGTTTTTCTTTCTGTGGTCCTGTGAATGGAACATGAGGCCTCTTGATGTAAGGTAAGCAATCTACCATGGAGCTACTGAGCTATGCTCCAAGCTCTCTCTTCCCCTCACTTCATCATTATCCTCCCCACACTTTTTGCTTCTCATATAGTTATATATAATATGTAATAAATATATATTCATATGTTATATATTTCATAGTTCATGGGAAAACTAGAACTAAATAAAAGATTTATCCCTTATGATTAACTCTCATAGTACCCAAACCATCTTGGATGGTTTTCTTTATTATTATTATTTTTTTTTGCTGTTTGCTTGTTTGTTCTCTCTCTTTTAAGTCTCTTTTTCTATTTGCAAATGTGCATGTTTCTATTGAGATATTCTCAAAAGCAAACACATTTTCCTCAGATATTGGTAAAGTGAACTTACTAAGCCCATCAAAGGCAGTCTTCATTTCTGCTGCAATGTGTTTTATCGCCAGCATTCTTTCTTTTTCTTGCCTTGGACTCCCAGCTCTCTCCTTATACTGTCCTCTGCTGTTTCATGCTGTCTACTGGATCTGTGAGAGCTCTTAGCACGCAGACTGTATAACCACCACGTTTTTACACTTCAGGTAGATCTCCTAGTATACCTAAGTCTGTTTCTGCTCTTTGCTCTGTACACATTTGTAGGAATTGAATTAATCTGTCACTAGGCCCCCAAAAATGTGCTGGTAAAGCAAAAAAGAAGTATTCTGAACTGCAACCGTGGGGCTACTGACCCTATGTGGCATATGCCTCTTGGTCTTTTATCTCTACTGGTCCTTCAGCGAAAGGTCTGAGTCTGTCTTCCCTTGCACCAGGTCTATCAAAGGCTTTTCTTTTTTATTGGTTATTTTATTTATTTACATTTTAAATGTTATTTGCCTTCCTGGTTTCCCCTCTGCAAACCCTCTCTATCCATCCCCACTCCTGCTTCTATGAATGTGCTCACCCACCCACCCAACCATTCCTGCCTTACCACCCTAGCATTCCCCTATACCCAAGACTCTACAGGACCAAGGGCCTCCCCTCCCATTAATGCTAGATAAGCCCATCTTCTTCTACATATGCAGCTGGAGCCATGGGTCCCTCCATGTATTCTCTGGTCGGTGGTTTAGTCCCTGGAAGCTCTGAGGAACTGGGGGATGCCAGGAAAGCAAGAGGCTCCCAGGACCCAACAGGGATAACATTAGCTCAAATACCCAATAAAGAGGAGAGAGAACTTGTACAGACCATATATAGACGTTAGGCACTGCCCTGGTTGAGGGATGGGGCCACTCACTCATCTCAAACATGTTAACCCAGAATTGCTCCTGTCTAAAAGAAATGCAGGGACAAAGAATAGAGCAGAGATTAAAGGGAATGTCATCCACAGACTGCCCCACCTAGGGATCCAACCCATCTGCAGACACTAAACCCAGACAATAGTGTGGATGCCAAGAAGTGCTTGCAGACGGGAGCCTGGAATAAGTGTCTCCTGAGAAGCTTTGACAGAGCCTGACCAATACAGATGCAGATGCTTGCAGCCAACCATCAGACTGAGCACAGGGACCCAAAGGAAGGAGTTAGAAGAAGGACCAAAGGAGCTGAAGGGGTTTGCAACCTCATAGGAAGAAGCAAGGCTTTTCTTATAGCTATCTCCTCCAATTAATTGTGGTTCTCTGTGGTTCTCTCTCTCTCTCTCTCTCTCTCTCTCTCTCTCTCTCTCTCTCTCTTTCTCTCTCTGTGTGTGTGTGTGTCTTTCTTTCTCTCTGTGTCTCTAACTTTGAAGTTAACAGCTTATTTCCAGTTCTCATATAGAGTGAAAAGGAGATACTGACCTTCAGTGTGATTTTTAGTTTTTCTACTTGGGGTGGAGAGGATGTAGAAGCTCCTTAAGTGCTAGACTGGAAAGCAGAAGACAACCTCAGAGTGGTTGTTAAGATGTCGCAGTCTTCACTTTGCCACTGATGACTCAGTGGTCTGAGTGCAGGGGATGAGTGGCCGTGCTGTTGTTCAGCCCTTAAATGAGAAACCTAAATCACACTCCTGTCCCACGTGGCTCTCAGGAATTGCCAGGGAGTGGGTGAAAAGATGGAAAATGCCAGAAGTTGGGAAAGACAGTTGCAAAATAGTGTCTTCTGCTGATGGCAGGGCCTTTGCACACATGGAACCACAGTGGACGTGATTGCCTACCTAACACAGGCCCAAGATCCAGCCAGTCAAAATCCGAGCGGAGCCAGGGGAGGGCTAATGAAGCACAGCATCTGCTGAGGAGCTTTGACTGCTGAGGTGGCTGGAGTAGGGAGAGTCAGTGCTCTGCAAGAAAGAAGCCTCTGTACATTGTCCGTGCTCCGGTAGATGGCCCCAGCTCCATGCACTTATGGAGGATTCTGATTGGACTGAGTCCATTATAAAAACAAGGACATAAAGATGGGAGGAGAGTACGGTGGCTATGGGAAGAGTCTAAAGGGAACTTAGGGTTGATAGTGTCAAAACACATCATATTTATGGACGAAATTCTGAATGAATAAAAATAGTCGGAGAGGAAGAAGAACTAGTCTTGGACTTGGGTGGCAGCCCAGTGGGTAAAGCACTTACTATGCAAATGTAAAGCCCTGGGAACAGATCCCCAGATCACATGCACAGTCACACTTCCTGGTTTGTGTCAATAATCCTAATGCTCCTATAGCCAGATGGGGGTGGGGTTAAGACAGAAAAGTGCCTGGAAGCTCATACACCAGCTACCCTGGCATTTTCAGCAGGGGACAAGGGACCCTGTCTCAAACAAAGTGGAAGGTGAAGGTGTCTTTTCTCCTTTCCGTGTGCTTCCTAACATGTGTAACAACACACAGGCACAGGCACAGGCACAGGCACAGGCACAGGCACGCATAGGTACATGCACACACATAAACATACACATATATACTGATATTAAAAAAATCAGTCTCCCTCCTGGGCTATGTGGAAGTAAACCATGTGAGTTCAAAGGGCTTTTCTTTGTACTCTTTTCTGGGATGGACACAGGTCTAGATTTTCAACTGCATTCCGAATTTAATAAACAGCTTACTACGCGCACCCACTGGGGAATTGCTTTATTCTTCTGGAACTGGATACAATAAACTATTCCTAAATGTATACTTAATTTGTTTTAAAGATTTAGGAAGGGCAGAATTTTAACACAGTGAAAAGTTTTTGCTAGCTAAAGATCTTAATCCCATAGTTAAAAAAAAAAAAAAACAGTCATGATTTTGACAATAAAGCCATAGTCTAATAGAAACGTGCAAATAAATAATTAAAATGATAAGCACTAATTTTTATCTGAAGAAAAAAACCTTGGGCTGAAATTATGGAGTCCTTGTTCCTGGTAAAGGGACGTAGATGCATAGCTCGCTGTCCGATAAAAAGGAACTATGGAAGAACGAGGTACAGTGACCACTGGAGACTGGAAACTACTAACAGGAGTGTTGAAGAAAGAAAACACATTTTGTTTTTCCTTCCTTGCTTTGCCTTCACAGCCCAGTTCCAGGAAACCCCACCTGCATAAAAGTAGTAGCCACAAAACCAGTATCAGCCCAAACAGTGATATAAGCAGGCGTCTTCCCTCTCTAGAATGGTTGTGGTCCAGGAAGATGAGCTGCTCCCTTCTGCCCCTGGCTTTATGGTTTATTCTCTGCAATAGTCTCTCTGGTAGGACTGCGCCTGCCTTCCTGTATATTCTGGGTCTAAATGGCCACCGCTGACATGTGGCCTCCTTCTTAGCTTCTCTTTCGTGTGTTGTGATAAAACAATAAGGCAAAGGCAGCAAAGGAGGAAAGCCTTACTCTACATGCCAGTTCAAGTTTCAGTCCACCATGGTAAAGAGACACGGGGACAGGAGCTCAAAGGAGTGGGTCAGATTACATACATGGTTAAGAAGCAGAGGGACAAAGGCATGTCTGATGTTGCATAGCTCTCTTTCCCCTATATACATCTCCTCATTCCACCCATAATTAAGAAGGGTTTCCTCATATCAATTAATGTAATCAAGGTAATTCCCCCATAGGGACACTCAAAGGTTTCTTTCCCAGATGAGATCCTGTCAGGTTGACACCATTAACCATCTAAGGACCTATCCCATCCATCAAGTAGGATCTGCCTTAAACATCATTCATGGATACTCAGAGGGGGCCACAAGAACATGGAAGGAGTTGGCTCACTCTCTACTTTTCGTTTACAATTTTAACTTTATGTGAAAGTAAAAACTAAGTGAAACACCACAATGAGCCTGAATTTGAAAAACATTTGGTTTCCAGGTAAAGCTAAACACCTCGCTTATCCTTGAAGCACAGAATGAGAGAGTGAAGTGAGGTGGGGTCCGAGACACAGCACTAGAAATGATGGAGCTTCTTGATGGTCTCTTTGAGCCACTCACTTTGAGACTTGACTTCTCCCTGTGCCCACAGTCCAAGACAGCTACGGGCAACTTAGCAGTTGTAAGGTGGAGTCAACTGCAAGCCTCTTTACAAAGGAGTGTCAAAGTTAATGATGGCTGCTGACTAGGAATAAGCCAAGACATCCCTGAAGCATCTGCAGCATTTCTGTGTAGCTTGAGTTTCCTCCCAGCAGGGGGCCTCTCAGCTATTGGGATTGTTGTATAAAGGGGCAAACTTCCAAACATGAATGTCCTACAGGCAGAACAGAAACTGCACGGCCTTTTATGACATGCCAAAAGTCTCACCGTGCCATTCTTACCTTGCCCTGATGGTTAAAGCTGTTACGATTCCTCCCCGATCCTAGAGCATAAAGAAGAGACTTGACTTCTTAAGGGAAGGGGGGATTCTTGAGACTCTTTTAAAGAGGCTATTGTCTTATCAGTCTCATGTATGAAGAAACTGGAGTATAAAGCCATATTTGAGCCAGAATTAAGTCATCTAATCCCAGAGCCAATACTTGTAACTTCAGAACAACTCAAACTCTGCTATGTCCAATTTGTAGTAAATATATCTATTGTGTCTTAAGATTTATTAAACTTTTTGATCTACACTTTCCTCTGTAAGATTCTCTTACAGCATATAGCCTCACTTAACTGTCAACCCTGAGAACCCAGGATGAATCCTTGTCTCTGTCTCTCTGTCTCTCTGTCTCTCTCTGTCTCTGCCTCTCTGTCTCTGTCTCTCTCTGTCTCTCTCTGTCTGTCTGTCTCTCTCTCTCTCTCTCTCACACACACACACACACACACACACACACACACACACACACACTTT
Source organism: Rattus rattus (assembly GCF_011064425.1). Taxonomy (NCBI): domain Eukaryota; kingdom Metazoa; phylum Chordata; class Mammalia; order Rodentia; family Muridae; genus Rattus; species Rattus rattus. The sequence goes on from NC_046155.1 coordinate 131,430,420, forward strand.
CCCTATGAGGTAGACTGGTTTGATTCTTACCTGTCCTCAGTATTCCAGCTCTCCTGTTTCCATAGGTGACATTAAAATAATCTCAAACATCCATTCATTTATCCCATGGATATTACTACCCCATTAAAAAGCAAAGTGAGCCATGGAATGGTCAGTGCCCTTTATGCACAGGTCCCAGTGGTAATCAGATTACTGGTTTCACCGTTGTGTTTATACCCCATCAACACACGGCATAACTAGAAAGATTAGACACCTTCCCTGGTAATGTCCTTTGCCATGACCCTAGAATATACCTGATTGACCATGGTCTCTGGCTTCTTTCTTTTTAGGGTCTCTCTGAGGTTCCAGGCTTCCTGCTTTTGTGAAATTACATACTCCTGTTTCCATCTTCTAACCACAAGGATTTATCAGCCCCTCCCTCGCTCCACCCACGGGGGCAAGGGGGGTGTCCCAGAGCCCCTCTCACAAGGCTCCAAACTGAGAAGCGTTCAAATGTTTCTTCACAACTGGAAGAATACAAAGTCTGCCGCCTAGGCTTAAGCATGGGACTCTGTTTTCTTAAGTGTTGAAGTAATTGACTGGAATCTAGACCACCTTCATCAGGAACCCCACCACGTCCATTAGTTTTCTTTCTGGATATTTCTTGAATCTCCCTCACACTGCATGAAATCTGGGTCTTTACCACTTCTTCCCTATAACTGTCTAAAGAGACATGTATAAGGATTCCAGGTCTACAGGGACAGGAATCTCAGCCCTAGGGACCAAGCTCTAAACACAGTGCCTCCTCACTGTGCCCAGTCCTACTTGTGTCATGGTGTAGGCCCTCTACTAAGATGGGACTTGTCAAACAAGAAAGAGTCAAGATACCAAAACCTTTCATCTGAAACAAAAAGATTGACTAGAACCCACGACCCACCACTACTTAAAACCCTGTGGTGGTCATCCCTGAGCTCCATTTCCTAGATCTCTGTTGTGATTGTACAAATAATAACACAATACTGCCATCTCCTCTCTCTGCTGATCCTGCTCTGATTCTAAACTCCCGGAAGCTCCCAGCAGATATTACAATGTGTCATATCCCTCTATGTTTTGTTTATCCTCTGTTGTCTGCCTAGAATTCTCTGTTCCTCTCAATTAGCCATTGGAAACTTTGTAATGAATATAATCACTGTGTGCATTGGTGTGTGCATCGGAAAGCCCCAGACCCCACCTTTCACAAGCCTCTGGCAGTTTAGGTGCCTAGGCTCTGTGAGCGCTACCAAGCTGTGACTCACCATCACTGTGTTCTAACGCCAGCGGTCTTCTCCGTACTAAGGGCCTATACACACTGACAGCTTGAGTTTAATCTATCTTTGTATCTGTGGTCCCTGGCAGATGTACACACTCAGAACATATGTGCCGGATACAGGCACAAATGATGGGTAAATACTAGTGAGAAATCACTCTGCAGCTGAACAAGGGAATGCCTCTTTTTTTTTTTTTTTTTTTTTTCACACTTCAGCTTGTCTTGGGCTAGACACTGCTGGGCCTCTCAAACTGCTGCTTTGTCTCAGGTCCCTAGAGAACCCTTTACTCCACCCATACAAAATGTCATGTGATCCTATGTGATGCCAAAGGCACCTGGATAGCATCAGAGTCACAACGATGAGCATCCTTTATCCCACTAGTAGTAGAGAACAGATGCAAAAGTTAATAGAGTTTTCTGGATGACAGAATGCTAGGTAAATGAATCTGTGCTTCATTATAGAGAGAGAGATTCCAAAATGTGGAGAGATGAAGAGAGGTCTGAGCTAAGCTGTGACAGTCATCATCTGGGAGCTGAACATCAGAGCCACCCTCCCTGATTGATACCCTGATCACAGGAATCAGAATTTGAGATACCAAGAGATAGCCATACAAATATTCAATTAGCATTCCAGAACACACTCGGGGAGTTTCAAAGAGCCCAGCACTGCCGCACCACTACAAGGAGAGCAATCTTGTCCCAGCCAGCTTCTCTCATTATCTAGTGCTGTGTAATACCCTCCCCAAGATGCTGGAAAATGTTCCACCTTCCCATGCACCGGGGTCTGTCACCCAGTACTCCTCTGCTTTCTGCTTAAATCTCTTGCTCTAAGAATCTTACCCCCTTTTCACGTGCAAGAGGTAATTTACTATACAACTTATTAATTTATAGTTTTATAAAAAAATTGGTTTGATTGCTAAGTCTGCCCATAGCTGTAATGGACTTAAAAGGGTTAGAACCTGTCGACAGGTTCTATGCAAATCTATGAATGAAATTTTAGCCGAGCAAGGCAGCCTTACCACAAGCTCACAGAGCATCTGCAGTTCCAGACAAAGAGAACCCACCTGCATATTTCTCACTCGCCATGGCTGTTTGGATGTGGACAATAGGTATCCAGGCCACCGATTTGCAGACGAAGTCACGTAGCAACACTACTGAACAGTACAACTAGCTCCTCTGAATACATTTGAGCCTTTGGGAATTAAGTTTAAAATGGGAAGAAAAGCCGGTGTGTGGTGTGTGTGTGTGTGTGTGTGTGTGTGTGTGTGTGTGTGTGTGTGTGTGTTTTCTCATAGGTTTTCAAATACCAACAGAGCCATGTTCATACACTTCACAGTAGCCAATGCGAACAACGTACTTTGGGGGGCTTTAATTTGCTTTGTAAATACAAATGTAATTGGTATTTAAGGAACTACTCTAAATCACCAGCACCCTCCTCTGCTTGAGCATGAGTAATCTAATTTCTACAGAGCACATTGGGTTTTGACAGACAGATCTCTGAGGACTGCCTTGTGTGTCAGCGCCGGTGAAAATGAGTTCTGAAGTAGAGTCACACCCCCACGCATGCGTGGAATCCCAATAAACCACATCCCATGCATTCATTTGCCTGCGTCTTCCTGCTGATGGCTAATGTATTCTTTTGCTTCTGGCTAAAACAAAAAAAAAAAATGGTGAGAAACCGCTGGTGCATATTGATAGCATGAGTCCTCAAGGAACCATAATTGGGAGAAGAGATACACAGCTCATGGACATGCCAGGGGACCTCAAACTGCTGTCGTCCTTCAATCTGCAGCCAACTGGAAACAATGGATCCCCAGACTGTCAAGGGATTGAAACGTTCTCTCATTTTAGGAGTGGAAAATTAAAATTTAACTCCTTGACAAAAGGGGAATTTGCCTGCTAGCGCCACTCACCATTTCAGCTGAGCACTAAATAGTATCTGATTAAAACCTGAGCACTAAATAGTATCTGATTAAAACCACTCCCTGGGGGGACTTGTTAGCCTCCTTGTCTGTTCCTATTGTGTTGTGGATTATTTGCGATACATGGGTGTCTTTCTATATTTAAATACCTAACTGAGAGTGTAAAAAATTAAAGTCGTATGGTGGGAGCCCGATGTTTACAGGGTGGAATGAGCCTGTTTGGGGAGGAGCAAGTCACCAGTAAGTCTACTTCCCAGGCAGAAGCAGGGTGAATTCCCAGACCCTTCTCATTCCCAGCTGGTGAGCTATGTGAAGGGAGGAAGATATTCCTGGGAACTTCTACAGCTATTTGCCTCCATCATCGATCCGCCCTTTCTTACTGAGCTATGGTTTCCCATTTGATAATGTGCTATGCGTCCTATAATAATAGACCAATTGCTTTAGTCATACAACACAAATTATGATGATAAAATGTTTTTGCCCAGGCTCATTGATTTGGTTCTCTGCTACTTAGAAGAGATCGTGTTGATGACAGCTTTTCACGTACAAGGATGTAGTTTCTGGACGATCTGGAAATGAATGCTCTTCTGTATGAAACGCAGCCTGGTACCCGTTCTCTCTGATCTCCCCGACACCTTCTAGGGTAAGATGCCCAATCACCTTTGGAAGCGCTGAATGAACTGAGTTAGGCAAAGACCATGACTCAGTGCCTCGGCTGCCTCGGAATAGCCTGGATCCACACGATGGCATTACAGTATGCTAGGCACTGACATTCAATTCTGCAAAGAGATCTCACACTCTGTTCCACACCCCAAATGCCAAACCGTGTGCCTGCCAGCTGTCGAATGCTTGCCAAAGGAGGAGAAGCATCGCGGGCCTTTGCTAGTTTTGATAGGGGTCAAACGCGTCTGCTAGTCACATTGCATGCCTGTTTCTGTGGGGCACACGCATCGCCAACACCTATGCATTTCCCAGCCCTCTGAGAACAGGCTTGGGAGAAGAGAGCGTGCTCGAGAAACAGTGTGCACACCAAAAACAAAAAAGTGCCTTAGTAAGAAGGGAGCATATGAAGGCTCATCCAGGACACAGAAGGACCAAGGTCTCAGGGTGGCTATGCTGCCATCTGTTACAATCTGCCTAGTTCGCTCAATGCTTGGTGTCCCCTCCTGTGCTCCTTCTCCTGTGCTCTTCAGACACAACCTTGGAACATGGAGCTATCACACCATCAAAAACAGTGAATTATGGCTGTGGCTCTATCGTGTGAGAGTACTGCTACCCTGCAGGGTCTACTCTCAGGATAGTTCTACATACCCATCTCGGTTTCTAACCTTATAACCTTTCACAAAGCCTTGTACTAAACTCCACCATCATATGTATACAAATGTCTGTTGTGCCTATGGTGAGCATGTAGTTTCTTTAATTAGCCAGACGTACCAGGGGCAACTAGAAAACTGATAACTTGTAAATATTTTGCCACTTAGATGAGATGAATACAATTGACTTTTGTATAAAACTTCCCTTTACTGCTCATGGTCCATTTCTCTTCCTTTTTAATTCAAGGGTGAAGGGATGCTATTCTGGTTTGCTTTTCTGTTGCTGTGGTAAAACACTGACCAAAACCAACTAAAGAAGGAAAGGGTTTCTTTCCTCTTACAACTCCCAGGTCACAGCTCATTGCTGAAGGAAATCAGGGCAGGAACACAGAGCCTGTACTCATGACCTGAAGCAGAGACAATGGTGAAATTTTGCTTGCTGGCTTACTTCCCCGTGGTTTGCTCAACTTGCTTTCTTATACATCCTAGATCACCAGCTAAGGGGCAGCACCACTCACAGTCAGCTTGGCCCCTCCCTCATTAGTCACTACACGTGAAAATGCCCACATATATACCCATAAATCAACTATAACTATAATCATATCATGACTATTAATAGAAGTTTCAAGATGTTTTGATGCCTGAGATTTGAACCATAAATATAAAGGAGAATTATTATCATTTTGATATGATTACATTTTAGTTTTTAATGATTTAGATTGTTACTCCAGCACAACAAAGTTCAATGACAGCTTCTATTAAAATAGATCTTGCTGAAACTATGGCAAGAAAATATAAAACAATATGTTAATTTATTGATATGCCACCTCCAATCTATGCATAAAGACATCATTTAATACAGTATATGAAAGAATAGATAGTACATACATAATGCATATATAAGACATTTTATTAAATCTAAGCATAAGATAGAATTATAAACATTTAGTAATTCAGCATTATTTGGCAAGTTTAAAAGTTTGGTTTAAAGGCATTGTTACAACAGGATTTTACAAATAGATTTTTTTCACCCAAGTCATATTTTTTCTGATGTTTTTGTTAATTTATTTAATCACGTTATATCCTGATCACAGTCCCCCTCCCTCCACTCCTCCCTGACCCACCTTTATAAATCCCTCTTCTCCCCTTACAAATCCATCCCTTATGACTCCCATTACTCCCTCCACGTCTTCTAAGAGAAGGAAAAGATCCCCCCTTGGGTACCATCCTGCCCTGGAGCATCAATGGAAGCAAGACTAAGCCCATCCTCTCCCACTGAAGCCTAATCAGGCAGTCCAGCTAGGGGAAGGAGATCTAATGGCAGGCAAAAGAGTCAGAGACATCCCCACTCCAATTGTTAGGTGACCCACATGAAGACCAAGCTTCACATGTGCTACAAATATGGAGCGGGGCCTAAGTCCATCATCCCCTGCATGCTCTTTGGCTGTTCAGTCTCTGTAAGCACCCATGGACCCAGGTTAGTTGACTCTGTATGTCTTCTTGTGGTGTCCTTCAAGCCTCCGGATCACTCAATCCTATCCCCTATTCATCCACAAGCTTCCCTGAGCTCTGCCTGATGTTTGGCTATGAATCTTTACATCTGTTTCTATCCTCTACTGGGTGAAGCTACTCAACACAATTATGCTAAGTTCCTGTCTGAAAGCACAATAGAGTACTATTAAGAGTGTCAGGGGTTGGCTCTCTCACCTTGGGTAGTAGGTCTCAATTCGGGTCAGTCATTGGTTGTTCCCTCCATATCCACTCCCTGTTAACCCCTGCTCACTTGTAGGAGGGACACATTTGGGGTCAAAGGTTTTGTGGGTGTGATAATGTCCCCCTCCCTCTCCTAGATGTCTCACTTGGCTACTTCAGGAGATGGCTACTTCAGTCTCCACATCCCTTGCTGGTAGGAGTCTCAGCTAGGTTCACTCATAGACTTCTGGGAGCCTCCCAAATCATATCTTTGACATTCACCAGTGTTCATGCTCATCATACTCATTAAGTTTAGCAGGTGTTTTGCACTTTATTTATGGATCACTTATTTACCAATTCCCCTGTTGTTAGATCTATAAGTCGGCCCACTGGTAAGGAGAGCTGCTGTGATCTTCGTTGAATTTCTACTTTTACAAATGAGAGACTATCTCTGCGTTATGTGTACCTAGAGATAGGAATGTTGGGACCTGAGGAATATGATCCTTCACTGGACTCATTATTATATTACACAACAGGATGTCTGATGTTTGAAGTATGAATGCATGCAGATCAATGTTGTTTGCTAATTTCAGATAATTTTCATGTAATACAAATTAAAAGGAATGGGAAAATAACACAGCAATTGTAGTTGCCTTTTCCAAAAATAATTTAAGAAATGGTATACATGAAATTTCAGATTATGGAAGATATAGATATTTTCATACTTTTATCTATAGCATTTTGTATAACTAAACTATTTCCTAGAAAGGTATAAAATAAATATTGAAAAATCAGAGAAGCTTCAAAGAATTCAGAATCAAAACAGAGTCTACATTTAGGTAGTTAAGCAGCAATGTCCACAGGGTTGGCAAACAAGAAAATATAATAATTTGTAGAGCTGTAAATTGATACAGTCGAGATTATATACCTCTCACTAGACAGCGCCCTAAGAGGAAGAAGTCACTTTCAAGCAAAGAGCCCTCATGGTTTTTGCAGCCATCTGTGTCACCAATGTCTTCTTTGAACTTCAAAGCAACAGCCATTAGGATCTAGTACAATAGGGGAAAAAAGCGATTACATTCTGCATTTATCTCAAGGCAAAGCATCAATTGGGAGAAGGCTAGGGCAGTGTGCCCCTTAGTTCACAGAACACTGATGGGAAAAGACACTGTATATAGAGGACCAGCATCTGATCCTCTATACTTGGGAACCACTAGAGACTAAACAAAAACCTTAAGGCAAAGCCTAAACATAGGCTGAACAAACACAATGATACCCATGCTAACGTGGACAGGAAAGCTTCATGAGGCTACAACCCTGCACATAGAACTATAAGCAGCTAAGGAATGCTAAGAGTGGGAGAAATGACTCTCCCCAGGAAAGAGCACACCAATTTGTTATTCGACAGCATATTAGCCCTGAAAACATACATACAAATAACATTATACAGATAAAACATTGTATTTACATATTTGGGAATACATATGAGTATACATATACATCTCTGTAGGCAACAACAGCTAATGAAAAGGGAGTCCATCCATGTATCTGAAAGAGAACAATGAGGAGTCTATGAGAGGGTCCGGAAAGAGGAAAGGAAGGAAAGAAATGATAAAATTATGTTATGATCTCAGAAGTAAAGGAAATGATCATTTTAGAATAAGTAAACTGAGCTGGTGACATAGATTCCTGAGAGAAAGCTTAGCATTAACAGGGTCCTGAACTCAATCCCCAGCACTGAAGAATAAAAGTAACCCATTATATGTTAATCAGTTAGAGTGGTTCATAGCATCCACATGCAAAACAAACTAAGAACTACCCTGTCTTCCGCACTCCCCAATTATGTAGCTATGTTGTCATTGGCAACACTATGCTCACTCCAGAGACATGTAGGATACTTCCTGCTACATCTCTACAGTAAACTCAGGAAGGAGTCAAGCAGTTACTGTCTTCCAAAGAGTTGTCGTACATGAAATTTGTTGAAAGCAGTGGTTCTCAACCTTCCTGACACTGTAATACTTTAATACAGATCCTCATGGTGCGGTGACCCTTAACCATAAAATTATTTCACTGCTACCTTCTAACTCTAACTTTACCACTGTTATAAATTAGAATGTAAATATCTGATATGGAGGATATCTGGTCGCAACCACAAGTTGAGAAACACTGGTTTAAAATGCCATTAGTCAAGTCTCATGGGTTCTTACAGGAATAGACTGATTCCAAGGAAGGAAACAAAAAGAATTTGGTGACAAGCCCTAAGATGAATCAGCTACACATCTTTCCAATAAATATTCAGGACTGGATCCAGAGCAGAAACATGTTCTAAACCCATTCCTGCCGTATCAGAAGCCAGAAAATATCAATAAATCCTGAACCCGATTCTGAACATTTTTAACCTCTGATGGTTGGGGGAGATTTAAAATGTCCTCTGAGGAAAGGTAGCAGAGCGTATAAGAGCTTAAGAGAATCTTCAGCTCATAAGCTGCGCAGACCCTCCTTCGACAAAGCTGGGAAACAGAAAGCAGACATCAGAGAGTCATGAGCATGCAGATACAGATATAGGAAGATGGTCATTGACCTACGTTTCACCACAGAATCACAGCACCCCAAAATTCCAAGTGGGTAGCATCTTCTCATACACCAGCCCTGGCACAAGATCAAGTCCACACTGGTTTCTATTCTTTGATGTCCCTGCTCTCATCTTAGCTGTCCCTCTGTGAGAGATCATCCTGGTGTAGTCTCTCAAAGAAGGTGTCACCCTATTTGGTCCATCCAGCATTTGTCAGGCACTAGATCAAAAGGAAAGGAACAGTAAGAGATCCCACAAAATAAGACTTCGATCTTTCAAGACATTTCCAGCTGAGTGTATGAGGAGCACACATGCAAACAGACTGAAGCCACCACACAGCATATCCAGTTGACATGCCACATTCCTCAGACCCAGAATGTGCTGAACGTGAAGCTGAATTATAGCGCATGACCGGTCCTTCATCCAACCTTGGCTGCCTCTGAGCATGGGAATCTCAAGTGTAGTTCAAACGATTCAGTCTAACCAGACGTAGAAATCAACTTTTCCAGACTTCCACATTTAACTCAGAGTAAAGTAAATGGCATATTTGCTGAGTGAGATTCTCGTTCTAAACACAGAATACTTAGTCACCCTGACTATGTTTTACATGACCATCATTGGAGCAAGTCAATAACGAGAAGAAATGTTGATTTCCTTTAAGAGAAACTAGAGATTATCAAATGCTAAAGAGCTAAAGGAACTCAGAGCATTCTAAACACTGTTCAGGTCTTTTTTTTTTCTCCAATTCATTCCTATTCAATGCTGTTTCAAGGAAATCCTAATGCATTGATGGTAGATTGATTCTACAAAAATAAGTCATGAAATCAGAAGGTCACAAAGTTGAGGGGAATTAGATAGGGCCAACTTGAGCTGAAGAGGTGATGCTTCACATGTCTCTGGTTTAATTTCTGTCCTCATGAAAACGGCAAACTGTATATTGTCCCAGAGCAGCAGAAACACAAAAATTGTGGGTCACAACATACTTAGTTGTTCCTGTACACAGTTAACAGTAGGATTGCTACTTGACAATGGCATTATTCCTCATTCTCTGAAACAGGGTGGAGAGACACCAGAGAAAGATTCCCATGGAGGTATTGCTACAATGCCTAGTCACTTCTCTCCAGGGTTTGTTGAAAACATAACAGGTGTGGAGAGAGGTAAAGATGGGAAAATGCTATAGGAGGTGAGAGATTTTCCCTGAAGAACTGCAGCATCTCTGTAGGGTATCTCAGTGGATTCCAGACTTCCCTGAGGTTTCAGAGTCACCCACATCTCCCTGTAGAAAAGTTGCACTGAAAAGAGAAATGATCAGAACAAATAGAGAAGTACAAAATATTGGGGATGTGGTCCATCAGGTTTGAACATGGTATGGAAATTTAGGGAGGTGTACAGCTAGACTGCAACCTGTAAGCTGAAATAAACAATTCTGTCCCCTAAAGTGGTTTTGGTCAGTGCTTTATCACATGACCCTTTAAAAGGTGAGACTAAGAAGAGAGCTGTAAGGGGACCTCACAAGGTTCTGGAGAGAAGGCCAAGACCACACAACACATAGGAAGACCCCAGGCACTTGTCATCTCTGATATGTATGCCCACTCCAAAAGCCAGTATAAATTGTTTACATTGAGACATGAACAACCCCTCCCAAAATGTTTCCATAAAGTGACATTTTTCCTTATATGGCCAGTAATGTAATCATGATCCCACTATGATCCCTTTGTAAGCCTCCAACCTTCATGACGCTATCAAAACCAGGCTACCTTCAAAGTCTCTGTCTCCAAGGAATAGCAACATGCGCACTTATGAGGGAAAAATATTCAGTTACTAGCACTCTGCTCTTGCCCCTGCCCAAGCCATGACCTTCTATCATGTCCCCTGCAAGTCTTAGGTCACTGTAGCATCAACTCTAATGCTTAAGTTCCAATGTCTCCTTAAATATCACCTAATCAAACATGTGTTAAAATTTAGGTGTGATCAATAATAAGGCAAAATTCTTCTCTAGCTATAACCTTGTGCAACTAAATAAATTGTAAAGATGAAAAACAGAAAAACACAGACTAGATACTGCCATATCCAAAGGGATGAATAGTAAAGGGTAAAAGGTGGCAAATGGTAAACCAATCAAAATGTGTCAGGGGGGTTGGGGATTTAGCTCAGTGGTAGAGCACTTGCCTAGCAAGCACAAGGCCCTGGGTTCGGTCCCAAGCTCCAGAAAAAAAAAAGTGTGTCAGGACAAATCTATGATATTCATAGATGCATTGGAAAGTCTGTCACTCCAAGGTTTGAAAATGATCCAGTTTTTCTGAAGCTCCACGGAGGTGGGGCAGTACCCCATCCCACCACTTGGTAGTCTTGCAGACAGAATCTATGCATTCTGGGTCTGTGTTTGTGATAGCCCTGATGACCTTTGGGCTGCTCTATATTTTTATGGGGTACCAGGTGTCAAAAACAAAATATCTCAGTGTTCCTATTTATTCCATTTCTGTCTTTCTGTCCCTCTGTTGTAACAAGCAATCATTTTATGGTACAGTGCACCTCTGCTCTTTGCTGATTAAGTTCGCATGTGCCCTCAGGACAGCTTTAATAAGAGGAATGCTCAGTGATGCCCTTAGAGTGATCCACAACATAAACTTAGTTGTCGTTTGCAACACGTTAAGACTGAGAGGTTTTCAAATCTCCAAGTTTTAATTGAGTTTGCTCAGCATCCCACTTTCATTTTTTTTTTTTTTTAGTATAATCATTCATGGGGATCAAGCAAACCTCCCTTCAATGTTTTGCTCAGAGATCTCCTTGCCTGATAACTCAGCAGGTGAAGCACTTGCTGTGCTAATGTGATGCCTTGAGTTGGGATCCACAGAACCCATGCAAAAAGCAGGCATAGGTTTTTCTGTGACTGTGACCAGCACTCTTGCAAAGAGACGGAGGGGGAGACAAGAGCATCTTCAAAAGTTCACAGGGCGGCTGTCCTAGTGCATGTGGTTGTATACAGCAAAGAGAGAACCATTTAAAACACAGTGAAAGGGGAGCAACACCATCCTGGGTTAGCTTTTGACTGTCACACAGAAACCACACAACACGCACATTCCCACAGTCACATACATACCAACAGGCATATATTATCCACATACACAAAAGTAATCTCCTCGAGTCTTATAATTCAATTGCTTGTAAGTGCTACCCTCCATCAAAAATATCAAACAAAACTGCACCCGTGTTCTTTGGCCCATTTTTATAAAATCTCCTTCCCTTCAGTCCCTCACTCCATCTGAGACGTTCCCAGTGATCTTTCCATCCATAATTCCACACGCATTATATTTATAACTAACTCTACAGCTTTCGAGAAGGTAATGATATCTTGAAACCATCCCTAGTTTTCTCTGAGACTTTGCCAAAATCACCTTTTAACACCTCCGTGGCATTTCGATGTTTTTTTTTCATTGCATGCACCTCAAAAATGCTTATAGTCTCTATCCGATTCCCAGTTCCTTCTCTGCCTTCATGAACTGAGTATTGGTTGCAGCCATGTCCTACTCAGTACCATTTTCTTCCGTCACAGGAGAGAAACATTTTATTCTTAGAATAGACAGTTACTCTGGGCTGACATTTCCTCTCATTGCATATAATGCATCTATCCCAGCTACCATCTGTGGACTCGCTACCTGATCTGTCATCATTATATTCCATGTAAGATGATTCCAATCAAGAGGATCACTTCATAGCGAAAGAAATGCAGTGATAGGTTCATGCTTAGAGATTTCCACAGACCTTACCATGTTTCACACCACCCCCGAGGCACTTGCTTGATGCAATGTTAGAGCAGCCATTGAAGACTCAGTTACAGTACCATACGGGTAGCAGTAACTAGCACACCTAGGGCCATGTTCTCAGAAGTTTTATGAGCCAGCACTCAGCATAACTGTTTTTATCCAAGAACCTTGTCCAAAATAGCAGTATGGAAATAGGAATATTCTGATCAATTTTACCTTAAAACTGATAACAAATTCTGTTTCCTCTACAGATGAGAGGTCTTAACTCCAAAAGGGTGAATGCTTCTACCAGAAGACATATTCATGATCCAACGAACTGAAGGTTAACACAAAAGTCAGGCCACGTTTGACTCTTCATGCTGCTGACTGGACACGAAAAGCAGATAATTATTGCACTAGAGTGAGTGATCAAACTGACTGCCAAAGGGAAGCTAGACTGCTCACCCACAATGGAAGTACAAAGAATATGTCTAAAATATAGAAGATCTTCTAGCAATTCTAATGTTAGTACCATAACCTGTGAATAAACGCCACAGACAGCAGAGCTACGCAATCCAGTCAAGATTAACAATGGCCTGGACAAGTCAGTTCTGTAGGTTTGGGTCATTACCTCAATAAACAGCTATGACTAGTCGATGTACTTACTATAGACAATAGCAAGAAGGCTGGGTAGTGATAACAACTACAACTATGTGCCTTAGGGTTTTACTGCTGTGAACAGACACCATGACCAAGACAACTGTTATAAGGACCACATTTAACAATGTGGCTAACAAATTCAGAGGTTTGGCCCATTATCATCAAGGCAAGAACATGGCGGCATCCAGGCAGATGTGAGGCAGGGGGGGCTGAGTGTTCCACTTCCTATTCTGAAGGCAGCTAGAAGATTGCCCTCCAAGCAGCTAGAATGAGCATCTTAAAGCCCACGCCCACAATGACACTCCTACTCCAACAGGGCCATACCTCCTAATATTGCTGCTCCCTGGGATAAGCATGTACAAACCATCACACTACATCACTAGCTATATGACCAGTCATGAAATTACTTGTAACCTGTCTTTATTACTTTGTGAGTTCTTCTTTTTCCTGCCCTTTATATCCCCTGGATTCAGTCCCTATCACTAGATAGAAGAGAAAGAGGAGTGGGGGAAGAGATCCTTAAATCTAATTTCTTTCCTTTTGTTTCTTCTTTGAGCATGTCTATTAAAAAAAACCAACCCCCGCCCCCATTACCAACAACCACCATACCCTGCCTACTGGGGCTCTAGCATTTAAATGCCCCGAAAGGTTCCAAGAATTCCAAATGTTATACTGTCACAGAAATTATCTGCAGCTGGCAAAATCAAGCTTCTGCTAGAGCATGAGGCAAAACATAGTCAGCCACTGAGACAGTACAAAGCAGCCCCACATCCCCACATCTGGCATTAAAATAAAATTACATTCTTATATTTCTGTGATTTTTTTTAAGAAACCAAAATTCCAGAATTGTCCCTACAATAACTGTCATGAGTGTGACAGTGTGATTATGTGAATGTTTGGGTGATAGATACAAACACATGCACATGCCAAAACACATATTTTAGTTTTCTTATCTCCAGTATTTGCCTGACATGCAGAATTAAACTTATTGACTCACATTATTGAGCTGGTACTACTCCACATCACTCTATTTAAGATTTCTCTGACCAGGGTGGGGGTAGCTCAGATCTTATTCAATCTATTGGAAGTTTAAATATTTGGGGAAAATGAATGAATTTTCTCTTTCTGGCTGTTTATGAACTAGTGTCTGTAACTTTTCTAACACTCAAACCAGAACTTTTTAGAACTAGTTTTCGTGTGTGTGTGTGTGTTTGTGTGTGTGTGTGTGTGTGTGTGTGTGCAAGTTTCCTCCCTATCTCTCTTTATCTAAAATCCTATTTGAGCTATCCTTTGAATGTGATGGTTAGTTTTAATTATGGATTTGATACAGTGCAGAATCACCTGGGAAGATAGTAAGGGCTAATCTGTATCGGGTTGGTTCATGTCTGTGGGGGTATTGCTTGATTTTATTAACTGAGGTGAAAAGACCAACCCGTTGTGGGTGGCACAATTCCCTAGGCAGTGACTCCTAAAGTGCAGAAGAGTAGCAAAACTGAGTTTAGCACTATCACTCATTCATTCATTCATTCATTCATTCATTCATTCATTCTCTCTCTCTGCTTCTGACTATGGATTCAATGAGCTGTTTTAATGTCTTTTTCACTTTTAGTTCCCCATAATGATGAACAGCAACTTAGAATTGAGAACTAAATTGACCTTTATTCCCTTAACATTATTTTGTCAGTACATTTCATCAAAGGAAGAAGAAACAGATCTAAGACATTGAGAAAACTTTGCTTACTACAGACAATACAATCATTATTCTCCACTAAGAAGATATTTCAGTAATTATGTTGTTAATAGAGCCTTTTAAAATGTACTCATTCCGTGCAGTTAACAAAATTGCAAATCCTTAACAAAAACATAATCTTTCTTCTCTGTCATCTGTTTTTCTGAAAGGCAGATGGCCAGTGTCCTCATCTGTATGCACTGCACCAACAGCACTGTGTGATAGGAAAGGGTCCTACCAAGTGACTGACTGACCAATGAGGAATGTAAGCTCCCACACTGAGTTCAGTATAAATGCTCGAGTCTGACAAATTCTGGACCAGGAAGTGAATGGTACCTAGAAGTGTTTGTGTTGATGAGTGTGGTGGGTTACTGACCCAGACTCAAGTCTCCTGGTGATATATTGATTTATTTACAGATGTTATATGTGTTTATCTCATGTATGAGAGTGTTTTGTATGGATTTGTTATGTAAGTGTTGATATATGCATTCCCTATTGCCCGAGTGGAGGTCATACTATAACTTCAGGTGTTGATCCTCTTCTTCTACCTTGGTTGAAGCAGGAACACCTACTCGAGTACTCCAGGCCCAAGGGCTTTTGAGATCTTCTGTCTCCATCACCCATATCATTATAGAAGCTCTGTAATTACAGATGTGTGCTACTGCATCTGATTTTATATGAGTTCTGGGAATTTGAACTCGAGTCTTCACACTTGCACACCAAGCACTTTAACCACTGAGCTATCTCCCCAGCCAACTTAGTGATATTCAAAATGGGAGCAGTCATTGAGTATGCACCAATTTGAGACTGGACTTCCTAAAATGTGTGACTGGTTTTCTACAACAAGTGGTTTATTCTATGACATTGTCACATGACCAAATGAAAAAAGAGCTAATTATAATAGGACAACATGAAGTGAATTATGCTGTATAATGTAAATGCTAGGTAAGAGGGATAAATCCAAGAAAGTGAGCCTCAGGGCAGAGAAGGGGTGTTCAAAAATATAACAAACAAACAAACAAACACACAAGAGAAGGTCCAGTCAAGACCCTAAGGCCAATACAAAAAAATCCAGATACAAGTCAATAGCCAAGAAAGTAAAAATGGATCATATTGTTGAGATCACACTGTACAGGAGAGATTGTGTTTACAGGTTATACAGGCAACCTATAGCAAGCAAGGAGTTAGTCTATCAAGAACTATCTGAGTAGTAAGCTAAGAGGAGTTCCCAGGAATGTATGTGCTCATATGCATGTGTGTGAATGGATAGGGTTAGTAGTAGCAAGAGTATGAAAAGAGACACATTCAAAAGAACAAACACAACTTCATTCTTGCAAGTATTTTGCAGGCAAAAAACAAAATCAGATAGAACAAGGCCAGAGTTAAAAATATTTAATGAATAACCATGAGTCTAAAAGCAAAATTTACCTCATAATCCAGAAAAATACAGTTCCAAGTACACAGGTAGAACAGAACCACAGCATTCATCCCTCCAGTCATTATTCTCAGAAAGTTGCTAACAGAAATCAGATTTGGCAGGGAAATGCAAACTATCATGCTGTTCTGACAAGTCTTAGTTAACCAGACCCAGCGCCTCTCAGTTAAGATAGAGAGAATCCCTTTATCAGTTAAAGTGGTCAATGCTAAGTTTCTCTACTGCATTTAGTCATTGGCTGGGCTATGGTCTAGAGAACATGCTCTTGTTCAAGACCACAGATCCTGATAAGTTGCAGTTGGCAACTCGCTCACTCCTTGCAGCTGAAGGGCAAGTTCTTTATTGAAGAAAGAGGTAAGGAACCCCTAACATGACAAGGAAACGTGACATTCAGAAAAGCTATCTAGGCTGAAAGCAATGTTTTACCTCTATAGACACACAGATCATATCTAATGGCATAACATAGCCTTGAGGTCAGAGACTGAAAGAATAGCAGTGGGACTGGGGAGATGGTTCAGGAGGGAGTAGCCTCAGTTCTTGCTACACAAGCACGAGGACCTGAGTTCAGAAACCTAGCACCCATATTTAAGCTGTATATCTGTAATCTCAGTGTTTAATGGAAAAAGTTTGAAACAGGCAGATCCCCAGGGCTCCCTGCCCAGCCAATCAAGTAAAAATTAAGCTAGCTCCAGATTTAGGAAGGGACTCTGTCTCAAAAAACAATGTGGAGGGGTTGGGGATTTAGCTCAGTGGTAGAGCGCTTGCCTAGGAAGCGCAAGGCCCTGGGTTCAGGTCCTCAGCTCCGAAAAAAAAAGAACCAAAAAAAAAAAAAAAAAACCAATGTGGAGAAATTTTTGGGTGCCATAACAGTGTCAACGCTATACCAAATATGGGCAAGCTTGCCTAAGCATACATGTATACAAATACACACAGAGAGACAGGAGGGGGAGAAATGAAAAAGGAGAAAGAGGAAAACAGGAGGAGAAGGAGGAGGAGAAAGAGGAAGAAGAGGAAGAGAAAAAGAAGAGGAAGAGTAGGAGGAGGGAGAAGAGGATGAAGAAGTACAGCAGGGGGAGAAAGGAGGAGAATGAAGGAGGAGGAAGAAAGGAAAGGCAACTGTAGGCTTACAGTTGTTTGAGTTCCTTGGTTTAGGTCCATGGTGATGCACCACATTGTGGCAGGGGTTTTGTAACATGGGACCATCACCTCATGGCTTGAGGAACCTAGAGAGAAGAATAGGAGACCCCAGGCTCCTAATATCACTTATTCCCTTCTACTTCTCCGTAGCTCCTAAAGTTTCTATCACATGTCAGTAGAACCTCAAGATGAGTCATGCCTTCAACTCATGGGCCTTTAAAGAACATCCGGGATGTTCTATAGCCTCTATAGCAGAGATGGAGGAAGCGTGATTTTTGAGCTAGATGGTGGGTGAAGGCAAGAGATGTTTTGAACATGATGTGAGCACAGTGTAGCAAGTTTCGCTTCTGGTCAACTGAGAAAACTGAGACCAGCTATGGGATGCAGCAACAGGAAAGTGACCTTAATAAAAGGCATGTAAGTGGGGAGCAAGGCAGGCACAGCTGTAGAGAGGATGAGAGACCAGAAGTTGGAGACAGATCATAGGACAGCTGTCTGGAGGAATTCTGCCCCAGCTTATATGGGGAAGAGTAAGTCGGTTAAATGAGGAAATTGGTTGAGAGAAGCTGGTCAGGATTTGTTGCCTTCAAGGTACATTTTGCCAATGGAAGTTTGGGTATTTCCCGTTCAGCGAAAAGATTCTGATTTTCGTTAACATAGCTGCCTGTGAGAGTGAGCAAAGGGTAGCACTGTGCTTAAACCTCTGGAGAAAACCCCAGGACTTGTGTCATGTATACCTAACAAGAACTATTAGAACCCATTTTTAAAGCCAGATCCAGGCTAATCATGCAATCGGACACATTCCACGGGTAACTACAGCTTTCACACATTGTATTTGGCCTCTTGGCTTCTCCCTTCTGAGAATGACACCAGGAGCCAAGGAACACTGTAACACTCCACACTGTACAATTCTAATCAGACCTGAGTGATACCACATACTAGTTTAAGCACCACTTGGCACTGTGAATATCTGGTAAATGAAAGACAGAGGAGGATTACACCTGGTGGTATGGAAAATGAAAAAAAAAAACTCCCTTGATTAAAATTCAGCACCTTTAACCTTCCACTGAGCTGTTAAATACCAGCAGGTTTCAGCCCATTATGGAAATGAAGCCCCCTTCAAACAGAGTCATTTTAACTGGGTGTTAGGAAGAACATTATCCATTCAAGAAGCTGAGCGTGGGTTGCCAAGAATAAAATATGAACAGTGGGACGACTTCAGAGGGTTCTGGGACCCATGGAGATGACTGCAGATGTTGGTCAGTGAGGCTGTGTAGAAGCTAGCAGGGGTGTTATCATAACCCCAGAGGCTTTGCACATCTTTAATGAACAAAATGTATTATACCCAGGAGCCCCAAATCAATTACTTATCTATCCATTTCTCAAGTTAACTCTTCCAAATATTGTCCTGTTGCAGAAATACCTGGATCTGTTAAAGCCTGCTTAGCGCCTGTGAACAGCTTGGGGATCTGATACAAGCCAATGAGAGAAAGAATACATTACCTACTTCTTTTCTCCTCTAAGCCCGGTCCTCTCTATAGCTCTCTATTCTAACCTTGAGAAAGAAAGATTGTGTTCATCTGTCCCCCTCTTCCTCTCTGCACTCCATAAATCTAAGTACTCACATACATTGTACTTTCTGAGTCAGAAATGACAAAATCTGACAATTATGCCATCTCTCCACTCCTGACTCCTCCTGCACCACCAGCACTTGCAAACACAGACCTCAGACACCAACAATTAGTACTCATATTCTTGGAAGTTTCCTTGTCTAACACTCCTAGTAGGAAATGTTACTGTCTCTAACATCATCCTTCCTTTCTATTCCTTCACAAGTCTACAAAAACCCCCACACAGACACACATGTGCACATACACACAGATACACACAGTCACACAGACTCACATGCACATACAGACATACAGACACATGCAACCTTATAAACACTCACAAAAATCACTCATACACAGATATACACACACTCAGTAACACACACTCACTCACACATACACAAACCTATACTCGCAGATATTACTGCATACACCACTCACATCCATACTCACACACCCTCACACTCACACATTATATACACATACATGCACACACACACAAATACACACACTAATGCACATACTTATGCACACATATGCACACACTAACACACACACATATACTTATATACATATATACATGTACATATACATACACACACTCACACACAGACAGACACAAACCCACACCCACACACTATAAACACATACACACACATACATGCACACATACAGATACACACTAACACATATACTTGCACATACACACAGATACACACACACATAAAGTCACATTGACATACATAAATACACACAACATTAAATACACACACACACACACACACACACTGAGATACTTTACTGTGACTCCAGTTTCTACCTTATGACCTTGACTGCATTCTATTCAAGGCTAAATGCCCTTTGATCACTTTCCTATGTGTATCTTCCTTCTTGCTAGTCCATAGGATCAAGTTGAAGGTCCTCAGAAATGGCCTGCAGAGTCCTACAAGTCAGATGCGAGTTAACTACAACTGCAGTACCTGCAGGAAGTTGTTTCTTGTCTCTGCCCTCACATACTGCTCTCACCTCCACACAGTTGCCAGTGACTCACTTCCCCTTCATCCTGCTTTCATTCTCTATGTAGGTCATCCTGATTGAAGCTTCTTCGCCTTAGAGACACAAGGACACTGAAACCCTGAACTTCCCCTAACATTGCACTCACCAGATTGCATTTTACTCATGCCTGCCTCTTCCTTAGGGTATGGCATCCACACTTACGTTTACCATTTGAGTTTCTATGTCAGCACTTGAGACAGCATTTTGCCAACAAGCCAGCAATTAGAGCTGTCCATGTTTGAATCCAGAAGCAAATATTAAAATGTTTCAAAGTGATTGTAACAGGGTCTAGGTGCCTGGAGAAATATACATTCTTGTAATCCTAGAAATTGTTTGATTTCGGGAGGGAGGATTTGGAGATTGAGGCCAGCCTGGGCTACATACTAAATTTTAAATCAATATGGTCTACATGAGACCCTGTAAAAATCGTCTATAAAAATGACTCATAGAAATGAGAGTAAGAACTAAAATAGACTTCAAAGGCCCTCAGAAGACACTTCGCATCATACTTCTGTGACTTTGACAAGTCCTTATGTAATGTCTCACCAAACCTAGGAAAGCCAGAATACCACGGGTTTTCTTCACCCCTTTTTTGTGCTTGAGATCATAGCCTGCCGTTATAATAAGAGCATGGTTTCTAAACATCAACATTCCTTACTTTCCTGCTTGGGAAAGGTGGATTTAGATTGTCAATTCTTATAGTCCTTGATAATGGGTGTTTACTAGTGAAAGGGTCTGGTATGTCCCCAAAGGTCCATGTTAGTGCATAGCTCACAGCTTGATTCTATTGGGAGGTGGTAGAGCTTCTAGAAGTGACGCCCTAGTGAGAAGTCCTTGGACATTGGAGCTATGCCTGCAAAAGGACCCTTTCCCTTTGGCTTTATCTATCTTGTTGGCCCACCTTGAAGTTAATAGTTTTGCTTTTCCAAATGCATCAGCCATGCCTCCCCATAGGCCCCATATCCATAACTCATAAATTAGAACATCTAAAACTATACCTCCAAATACATCGTTTCTCTTTATAAGTTGGTTATATAAAGGGTTTAGCTGTAATTTGAATATGAAATGTTGCTCCTGGGCCCCAATTAAAGATGCTGTTTGGGAAGGGAATGGGACCTTAAGACTATGACTTGGTAGAATAAGGATGACTCTGGAAGTGGGGTCTGATATATTATAACCTGGATTCTACATCCTGTTCTTTGTTGGTTTCCTGGATGCTGATGCAGTGTGATCAGCCAGCTTCCTCTTCCTGATACTGTGTCTTCCCCATCTGTTGCCATGTCTTCCCCACAATCGTGACCTACATCCTACTGGAAACATAATCCAAAATAAACCTTTGGCCTTCATGTTGTTTGTGTGAGGGTTATTTTCAGAGACACAGTTATGGACACTAATGCAGTGTTGGACAGTGCATCCCTAGTTTCTGCAGCATCTTGGATCTCAGATGACCTCCAGCCTCAGAGGACCAGGTAACTTGGACTGTATATGACAGAAGTCACTTTAATTCCCAAGGGCCCAGGACCTCACATAATAAGGATATAGCTTCACTGTCTCTTTTGCTGTAAGTTCTATTTGTTAAACGATGAGATTTTGTGCTAAGGGTTGTAACTAAACTGAAAGGAAGCTGATGGTCAGAGCCGACATAGAAAAATCTCATGAGAATGTCTGAAATATCCTTAGCTGGCATCTTAAGTCCTTAAACAGTGCTCCAAAAATATCTGCTCATGTAACAGATCAAATGACCAAGTGGCCTACTTTTGTTTCTGTTGCTGTGACAAATACCTTGATAAAAATTAATGTAAAGGAAGATAAAGTGATTTATCCTGCATAAAATTTCAGATTACAGTCCATTATTCCAGGAAAGTCAAGACAAGAACTTAAATGATTACATCTACAACAGAGAAAATATGAATACTTAAATCCTTGCTTGCTTGCTGCTTACTTAATTTTCTCTACTCTTATACAGTTCAGGGTCCAGCCTGGGGAACAGTGCCACCTACAGTGGCCTAGGTCAATTAAGAAGAGGATACCCTAGAGACATGCCCTCAGGCCAACCTGGTCTAGATAATTCTTCATTAAGACTCTCTTTTCAGATGATTATAGATTGTATCAAGTTGACAGTTTAATCTAACCAACAGCACATGATTATCCTATTTATTATCAACATTTATAAACATAGATGATTAACATTTATTTTACTAAAACTAAACTGGCAATTTGTTACTCCTCAATGAGGAATTTTTGGAAGGCGATGGATTCTGGAAACAGGTACTCATGTTTCTTCAGTGTTGTAGCCATGTGTAAGTTTCCCAGGATTCAGGAAACACCATAAACATGTACACACAGCAACTCTAATTAATCTCAGTGAGTCATTTTAAAGATACATAAAAGTAGGAAGAGAACTTGTTGGAAGAATATAGAGGGAAGGAAAGAAGAGAAGGTAATATGAATAACTGATAAAAATATATTATATACAAATACTTTAAAATTCTAATACATAGAATCAGATAAAATGGGGAAACATCACAGATAATAATAAATTGTTTTAGAAAATAAAATGTTTAAGAATAGCTCTGTAAAAGAAAATACACGGAGGAGCTGGAAAGATGGCCTATTGTGCAAAATGCTTATTCTGCAATTCTGAGGACTTAAATTCATATACCCAGATCCACGAGAAAGCCTGTTTCCACTGTTGGTACTACCTCCAGCAGGCCTCTGTATCCTAACCTCCCAAAGAGTGACACCAATGAGAGACCAAGTATTCAAATACATGAGCTTGTGGGGGCCATTAAAGCACCACCAATGCATTAAAATTAATAAATATTCTCTTAGCAATCTAAACTTGGAATGTCTGAATACGTGAGAAACATCATCAACTCTTCCACTGCTGACCCAGTTCCCACATCCTGTCATTGCAAAACTAAAAAGGAGCCTTGACCTCATTCCAGCATATAAACAGTCACTCCCATTTACACCAATGCCAATGTGATTTTCTTGCACAGGATGTATCTTCTCCAGTGGAACTTTCTGCTGTAAATACTTTAGCAAGCAACTGGCCAATTTTAATACAGGATGTGCACAGCATTACATCACAGAGTGCACATATGTCATTCACTAGACATCATGTAATAAAAGGACTTCTGTATTAAAACATAAATCAGAAGGGTTTTGGAAGGAGTATGTTTTGAATACCTGAAAACCTTAAGCTCAAGAACTAGAATTACAAAATTCAAGTCTCATGAAATGATGATGGCTTCGTCAACCAGCAAAATTGGATAGCTGCCATGTTAAAAACAATATATTATGCAAAGGAAATGGGAAAACAATGGAAATGCGTCTCCTTTTTCTCTGTATATCCTTGAAGCTCCCAGCAGCTACATTAAGATTTTTTAAATGCTTGATTAATAATAATATGAAATTTCCAGGTACTTTATAAAGATAAAGGAAAAGTCATGGACTAAAAAATAACATGTCAGTACTTTAAAAGAAGGTTTATAATGTTATAAAAAATTCAAGTACACACCTTAAGAATGTAGAGAAGACCCTGTGGGTAAAGTGATTGCACAAAAGCACGAGTTTCTGAACATGGATCCCCAATACCTACATAGAAGCAAGAATAGCAGTGCATGGCTATTCCACTAGGGTGGGGAACAAAGACAAATGCATGCTGGGGAAGTGCTGACTTGAAAGGACAAGTTCCAAGTTCTATGAGAAACCATCTCAAACAGTGTTGTGGAGAAGGACTACAGGAAAACACTGCAAGTTTACTTCATTCCTCCACATGAGCATTTGCAAAGAAGAACACTTGTACACACACACACACACACACACACACACACACACACACACAAAGAGCACACTCGAGCATGCATGTGCACATGCATGCATAATCATGCATACAACACATGTGTACACAAATACACATAAATAAAAGCATGAATATCAGAATAACAATTTAATAAAATGCTTACAAACTGAATACATTAAAAAGATCATCCACCATGATTGAGTAGGCTTTATCTCAGAAATACAGGGATGGCTCAATATACAAAGATGAGTAAATATAATCCACTATAAACACAAACTGAAAGAAAGAAAGAATGAAATAAAGGAAAGAAGGAAGGAAGACATTCAAATGATTTCTTCATGCCAAAAGTCCTGGTAAGGTTAGGGATACAAGGGACATACTTAAACATAATAAAGCAGCATAATTTATAGCAAGCCTATAGCCAATATAACTTTAAATGGAGATAAACTTAAAACAATGTCACTAAAATCAGTACCAAAACAAGGTTTTTTACTCCCTTCATATCTATTTAACATAGTATTTAAAGGTCTAGCTAGAGCCATAAGATAAATAAAAGAAATCAAGGGAATGAAATTTAGAAAAGAAGAATTCAAAGTATCATTATTTATAAATGACATGATAATATACAATAGCAATCCCAACGATTCTAAAAGGGAGCCCCTATAGATGATAACAAAAAACTTTACTGAAGTGGCAGAATATAAGATTAACTAACAAAACAAACAAACAAACAACAACAGTAGCCCTTTTACACACAAATTACAAATGAACTGAGAAAAAAAATCCAGAAAAGAACACCTAATAATAATAAATAAATATCTTTGGGTAACTCTAAACAAGCATATGAAGGACTTGTACTATAAGAACTTCAAGTCTTTGAAGAAAGAAATTAAAGAAAATATCAGAACATGGAAAGATCTCCCAAGCTCGTAAGTCAGTATTATTGACATAGAAAAATGATACCCTAACTGCAAGCAATCTACAGACTCAATTCAATCTCCATTAAAGCTTTCAACACAATTCTTTTCAGACTTTGAAAGAACAATTCTCAAGTTTATATGAAAAATACAGAATAGCTGAAACAAACCTGAATAATAAAAGAACTGCTGGAAGTATTACCATTCCTAATTCAACTTGTACTACAGAGCTATAATAATAGAAACTGCATGGCATTGGCACAAAAACAGACACATTAATTAATGCAAGCAAATTGAAGCCATGAATCTGCATACATACAGACACCTGCTTTTTTTTTTATAAAGACAGAAGTATACAATGGAACAAATGACGGCATTTTCAAAAAATAGTGCTGGTCAAATTGGATGGCTGCATACAGAAGAACGCAAATGGATCTACATTTATCACTCTGCATAAAACTCAAATCCAAGTAGACCAAAGACCTCAACATAAAACCAGAAACACTGATCCTGATAGGAAAGAAAGTGGGGAATAGCCCTTGATTGCATTGGCATGGGAGACAACGCTCTGTACAAAACAGTTACAACACAGACAGTAATATCAGCAGTTAATAATTGGGACCTCATGAAACTGAAAAGGTTCTGTAAGGACACCATTAATGGGGAAAAGCAGCATCATACAGAATGGGGAAAGATTTTTCCAACTCCATATCTGATAGAGAAATAATATCCAAAACATATAAAGAACTCAAGAAACTAGATATCAAGAAACCAAATAGTACAATCTAAGTATGAGATACAATATAATCGTAGAATTCTCATGAGAAGAATCTCAAACACTTAAAGACATTTTCAACATCTTTAGCCATCAGAAAATGCAAATCAAGCTACTTTAGTATTCCATTTTACATCTATCAGAATGGCTAAGATCAATAATAAAAGTGACAGCTCATGCTGATGAAGATGTGGAGCAAATGGAGCACTCCTCCATTGCTGCTGGGAGAGCAAACTTGTGTAGCCACCATGGGTATTAATATGTCAGTTCCTCAGAAAACTGAGAACAGCTATACCACTCTTGGACATACACCTAAAGGATGTTCTAAGCTACCATAAGGACATTTGCTCAGCTATGTACATTGTGGCTTTATTCACAGTATCCAGAAACTGAAAACAACCTAGATGTCCCTCAACAATAAAATGGATAAAGAAAATGTGGCACACTTACAAAATGGAATATTAATCAGCTGCTAAATGCAATGGCATCATTAAATTTGCAGGAAAATGAATATAATTAGAAAAATCATGCTGAGTGATGTAACCCAGACCCAGAAAGAAAATTATGGTTAAGTATTCACTTAAAATTGAATATTAACCATTAACTAAATAATAACAAAGCTACAATGTACAAACCAAGATATGTTAGGTAAAGAGAAGGGGTAGGTGTGGAACAGGATGCAGGGATAGATCTGTAAAGAAAAATTAGGATAAATTTTACAGATGGACTGGGGAGCAAATGGAATAAGAGCAGCGGGCACAAGTTTGAGAGAGAAGGAAGGAGAGAATATACAAAGAATAGATAAAATAGTGGGATATTATGGGATGATGTAGAAACCTAGAGGAGGGGAAACTCCCTGCAACCTATGAAGATGGTCCCAATGATGACTCCTAGTAATTGGGAATTCTGTTGAGTTCCATGGAAATCCCCAACTAACTCAGAATGAGGCTAAGACAAAAGGTTGTTCTCTGCAAACTGACAGCTTGGCCTACCACTGAGGACAACATCCACACAATTCATTGAACTCAGGGAAGTCAAGCTAGTGCCTACATAGAATCTTTACCCTTACATTCCAATCGTTTTGTTGTGGGAAGGTACTCTACAGGCTACCAAAACAAAAGCATGGACACCAACACAGCCACAAAACCTTCCACCTACAATCTGTTCTGCCTATAACATATGAATGAGATGGGAATGGTAACAGAGCTCTTGAGGGAGTGGTCAACTAATGACTGATTTGACGTAAGGCACACTCCATGAGAGTGAAGTAAACCAATTCTAGCACTGAGTAGGTACCCAAGAACCAGAGACTATGAGCCTAGAGACCTCAGATAGAGCCAAACATGACTGACCTAAGAAGAAAATCAATAAAATGATTCCTAATGATATTCTGTTGTACTTACATATCAGTGCCTTATCCAGTCTTTATCACTGAGGCTTTCTTCAGCTGCTGAAGGAGACAGAGGTGGAGTCCCATAGCCAGACTTTATGTGGAGAGAGAACATAAATTTTAAGTCTCCATCAAATCCCTTGCCTCAAAACTCAGGAAATCCTACAAGAGAGGAGGCTGAAATATTGTGAGAGTCAAAGAGACTGGATGACACCAGAAGAACATGGCCCTCTGTATGAAGGAAAGGTGTATGTGATCTCACAGAGACTGAGGCTGCAATTACAGAGCCTTGTGACTCTGTACCAGGTCCTCTGTGTGTGTGTGTGTGTGTGTGTGTGTGTGTGTGTGTGTGTGTGTGTGTGTGTGTGTGTGTCTGATGCTTTTACCTGATCTTGAATTCTTTTCCGCCTGTTGTGCTGCCGTGTCCAACTTCAACATGAAAGTTTTGTTTTATCTTACTACATTTTATTTTGTCGTTTGATGTTATCTCTTAAGACACTGTTTATTTTTAATGAAAGACAAAAAGTGGAGTTGGAGGGGTGGGGAGGTGGGGAGGGAATGGAGGATAGAAGGAGGGAAAACTACAGTTCGAATATATTACATGAGAAAAAATATATTTTCAATAAAAGAAAATGAAAATAAAATACAAAGCACAACTTGAAAAAAGATAACCATCGATATATGTTCATTTTTGATAATTTTATACATTATAATGTGGACACTTTCTATTTAGCTACTTCATGCATCTATATAACCTGGTTTTTCTTCTATTTAATAGATGTACACAATGTAGTTTGATAATTTCACCCTGCACATGACTCTGCCTTATGCTCATCTTGCTCTTTGTGAATTGTTCTTCCCAAATAAGTTCCTCACCTTTTATTAATGCCTCGTTCTCTGTGTATGTAACCCATTGAACGTAGTTAGTATTTTTTTTTCTTTTCTTTTTTTTTTGGAGCTGGGGACTGAACCCAGGGCCTTGCGCTTGCTAGGCAAGCACTCTACCACTGAGCTAAATCCCCAACCCCAGAACGTAGTTAGTATTACTGAACTAATGACAGACAGATGTATGGAAGTTTGGGGAAATTACTAAAGGCTCTGTCACCAAGAAATATGATTCTATCCTAACCCACAACCTATTAACTGCCAAAGGCTCCTTAGAGACAAGTGGACCCTCGTGAGCATCTCCTCTGTCTGTGACAGACTGTTCAAGGACTGATTGTGTGAGGGACTTATGCAGGTAATCGCAGCTTCTTTGAGTTCATGATTGCAGCGACCATGAGGGCATTTCACAGCACTCGTGTCTACCTCATTGTTACTTTCTTTCTGACCCTGTTTCTACCAGGTTCACTTTTCTTAGAGGGGATGATATGATATAGGTTTCCTGTTTAGGGTACTAAATGGTCACTTAGCATGTTTATCAGTTATAAATCCTTCTGTTAACCAACACCCATGATCAAAAGAAAGTGCGTTGACAAAGACAGAGGTTAGAAGTAATCTGTGAGTAGAAGATAAATATTCACAAAGCATTTTGAAAAGAAATGTACATTGACCAAAGCAAGCAATAGCAGAACCCACTCAAGGGCTTACGATCTCAATCCTGGGCTTATGAGCAGGTTTACAGAAAAAGGCAAGAATTTCCTCCTATGAACTGGACCTAAATGGAAAGTCACAAGTAGTTGGTTGTCCCATAATAGTCATGCCTATATGGCACAGTGGGCCTACCCAGTCTGGCAGGTCAGCAATTTTAGAGTGCAGGAAGCTCACCTGGGTTAGACCTTTAACCTTTATCACCCAGTTGCCGGCATGTCACCTAGTGTTGTGAGCACTCGTCAAGAGAAGACATTTTCATTCTGTTCCAGCTTGATGTCTCTGTGTCCACTGATAAAATGCATTGTGTCTTCAGTAAGAAGTTTTCTGATCTAGTTCTGTATAATCACCAAAAGCAACAGAGTTGCTCCTTATATGGTTCTTTATTTCCCTTTTGAAACCTAAGGCTTCTAGGGGCAGTCTTATGCATTCACACAGAGTTCATTCACCCAAGTTTTTGAGGTATATGTGTGTGTGTCTGTGTGTGTGTCTCTCTCTGCATGTGTCTGTGTATGTGTGTATATATGTATATATACATATATATACATAAATATATAATTTTTGACAGTTTTTAAATAAGGCATTTTATTTTTCATGTACAATTTTGGCTATCCCTCCCTCACATCTCTCTTTCATCCTTTCCCCAGTTGCTTTTTAACCACCAGTATTTTCGACCCTACTTTCTTTTTTTTTCTTTTTTTTTTTATCAAGAAAATGCCCCACAGACTTGCCTACAGGCAATCTGCTGAAGTCATTTTCTCAACTAAGGTTCCTTTTTTTTTTTTTTTTTTTAATTGAAGTATTTTTTTTTTCATTTTCGGGTGTTATTCCTTTCCCCGTTTTCGGGCAAATTCGTCCCCTAACCCCTCCTCCCTCCGCCTATATGGGTGTTCCTCCCCATCCTCCCCCATTACCACCCCCCCCCAACAATTACGTCTCAAAAGTCACTCTGGGGTTCAGTCTTGGGCTAGGGACCCAGGGGCTTCCCTTCTACTGGTGCTCTTACTAGGATATTCATTGCTACCTATGAGGTTGGAGCCAGGGTCAGTCCATGTATAGTCTTTGGGCAGTGACTTAGTCCCTGGAAGCTCTGGTTGGTTGGCATTCTTGTTCTTATGGGGTCTCAAGCCCCTTCAAACTCTTTCATTCCTTTCTCTGATTCCTTCAACAGGGGTCCCGTTCTCAGTTCAGTGTTTGCTGCTGGCATTCGCCTATGTATTTGCTGTATTCTTGCTGTGTCTCTCAGGAGCGGTTCCTGTTGGCCTGCACTTCTTTGCTTCATCCATCTTGTCTAATTGGGTGGCTGTATATGTATGCGACCCTACTTTCATAGCCCATATACTTTGCTCCCTATCCTCCATAAGGCTTCCATTACCCCTTTAGCTCCAACATAACTACCATTAATTATGTCCAATATTTTAATCATTATGGAAATTTAAATTAAAAATACTTTTGAGATTATATCTCACTTCACTCAGGATGGCTGTGATCAAGGAAACAAATAACAACTAATGCTGGGGAGGCCGTGAAGAAAGAGGAGCTGTTACGAGCATTGTGGATATCAGTGTGGGGTTGCTGAGAACACTAAAGCTAGAAGACCCTTATCACCCAGGTGAAGCACTCCTGAAAGACTGGATCATAAGACAAAGATCCCCGTACATCCCTGCCCATTGCCGAGTTAGTCAAAAAAGCTAGAAAATAGAATCAGCCTAACTATCCATCAATGGCTGAGTGGATTTTGAAATTGTAGTACATGTGTATGACAGGATTCTACCGCACTATAAAGAAGCGAGAAATTATGAAATTTGCATGAAAATGAATGGAATTGGAAAATATTATACCGAGCAACGGAGGCCAGGCCCAGAAAGACAAACACCATATGTTTGTTCTCATGTGTAGATGCTAGCTTTGAATTTTTAGATTTATGTGTTTGAGTAAGAGTGTGACTCTGTAAAGGCCAGGAAGCAAGAAAGGAACAGATGTACTTTCAAAGAGCATATTCCCTTGGCTACCCCTCTTCTCCCTGACCTCACCCCCCTTCACTTCATGTTTCCTCTCAACTTTGCTCTCTTCTGCAAGAATCCATACAACTGTTCTCTACGGTGCTGTTCCAAACAGCAACGTGTGCTGTGTGTCTTCTAATTACACCACATCCTCACCAACACTTGACTTATCCACTTGTAATGGTACTCAGTCTACTTCATGTTTAATATTATCATTTTTAATTTGTATTTTCTAAGAATTGGTGATGTTGAGAAGCTTAAGAGCTGTTTACTTTCCATTCCTATATCTGCTTTGGTGAAGAATCTGCCTGAATGTTTCGTTATTTTAATGTTCTCAGTTTTCATATTGGATTCTGAAGGTCTTTAGCTATTCTGGATAGTAGTCTTTTATGAGACTTTTGTGCTTTGCAAATATCTTCCCCAGTCTATGACTCATCTTCTTACTGTCTTAGTGGTGGCGCTTAAAGAAAGAACTTTATTGTTGTTGTTATTTTATTTTTATGATGTCCAATATATCTTTTTTTCTAGATCATGTATTTTGTGATCTTTTAAAAGAAAATGTCTAATCCAAAGCCCCTAAATATTCACCTTTTTATCTTAGAAAGGCTATTATTTACATTTTATATATGATGGTAATATTTGGTCTGAGGTTATGATGGTTAAACTTCATTGTTAGTTTGACTAGATTGGGAATCAGCTAGAAGACAGACCTTAGTGTTCCACAAAAGCTTAATTCAACAGGGAAGACCTACTCTGAAGGTGGCTGATAATGTCATCCCAATACAGCAAGAAGAGGAAACCATCTAAGCTCCAACATTCATCTCTCTCTGCTTCCTGATTTTGGATACAATGTGAACACCCCCAATACTTCCCCAACATGATTTCTTTCCCCACCATAATGGATGGAATCACCCCAAATCATGAACCAAATAAACCCATCTTTCCATGTTGACTGTCACTAACTTTGTCATAGCAATGGGAAAACATAAACAACACAATGGTATTCTGTATCTTTCTGCTATTGTAAAAGAAGTTCATTAGTTTGATGCTTGTTGTTAGAAATGCAATTATATTTCACATCTATTAACTGTATGTCCTCACTAAGTTCATTTATTACTGTGAAGGTTTTTTGGAGATTCCATAGTTTTACACAGACAATTGTTTGGCTTGCATATTAAAGGTCCCCAGCTAGTAACACTCTTTGGGAATGTTCTTGAAATTTTAGGAGGTGGGGCCTAATTGAAAGAAGTAGGTCACTGGGCACTGAGAATTCTCAACAGAGGAAAATCAAATGGCTGAGAAATACTTAATGAAATGTTCAACATCCTTAGCCATCAGGGAAATGCAAATGGAAACTACTTTGAGATTTCTTCTTAAACCAGTCAGATCAACAAGATCAACAATGCAAGTGAGAGACAGCACATGCTGATAAAGATACAGAACTAGGAGAATACTCCTTTATTGCTGAAGGGAGTGCAAACGTGTACTGCCGCTATTGAAATCAGTGTGGTGGTTACTCAGGAAACCGAGAATAGATCTACTTCAAGATGTAGCTGTACCACTCTTGGGCATACTCAAAGGGTTCTACATCCTACTACAGAGGCACTTGCCCAACCACAGTCATTGCTGCTTTCCTTATAATAGCTGGAAATTAGAAAAAAAACCTAGACATCCATCAATGGACAAATGCAAAAGAAACTATGGTACATTTACACAACTCTTACAAAAACGAAATCATGAAATTCACAGGTTAATGAATGGAAATAAAAAAAATCATCCTGGGTGAATGGTGGATTTTAGCTCTTGAGTCAACCATCAGTATACAAATCATGTAACCACAGAGGTTAGGCATAGAGTAAGAGACTTGGAGGGGGGGTTGGGTCTGCCTCCAAAGGGGAGATAAAAAGAGATAGTTACAGATGGATGGGGTGGGTAAAGGGACTGGAGTGGGAGGGTCCAATGAGAGGTTTTGCCCAACTGTTAAACAAGAGCCTCCAATACAATATGGAATGAAAATTTCTTGACAGCAAGATTTCCATCTTGCTTTTACCTTAGTGAGCGAGTGCTTAGCCTTTCACCCTTAATATTATGTTCCTTGGAAGTTTTCATCAGAAACCCTTGAAAGTTAAGAAATTTCTTGTCTTTTACTAGTGTGACCAAAATTAGAGTTGAATTTCCTTCAAACATGTTCTCACATGTATTTACTGAGGTAAGATTTTCTTTTTATTGTTGTTTATGTAAAGATATACATCGATTGATACTGAGCTCCTGAGATAATCCTCACTTTATCCTATGTATCATTCTTTTGTGAATTATTGGATTTATTTTTATAAAATTTTGCCTATTGTTTTCCCATGCATTTCAACTACATATATTAGGTTTACATTTTGGTCATATAAATGTTTGATTTGGGTAGAAGTCTTAGCCTCAAAAATTCACTGCCCGTTTAATTTTCTTTTATGGTGTTACTATGATATATCTTCTTCTTAAATACTTAATTGCATTTGCTAAGCCACTGGAGAGTGGATTTTTCTGTTTAAAACTGCAAGTTACATCTATTTAGCAGATATAGAACTATTCCAGAGTGACAAGTATTAGTTTAGAATTTTCAAAAGCATTCATCTAAAGACAGAGCATTCAGTGTGTCAATGAAAGTTTGTAGTGTTGTGTTGTACAGTTGAAATATGCTAAGAGGACGCTTCCAAATGTTCTCACCACACATAGGAGAAAACATGGAAGGTGGTGAATATCTCTATTATTTTACTGCAGCAGTCATCCCAACATCTAACTATATAAAGTGATAGAAGGATATATATATATATATATATATATATATATATAGAGAGAGAGAGAGAGAGAGAGAGAATGATGATGATGATGATAGATAGATAGATATGATTGAAATATAGATGGCAGATAGATTGTAGATAAATAGTAGATAGAAAGATGATGATGATGATGATGATGATGAAGATAGATAGATAGATAGATAGATAGATAGATAGATAGATAGATAGATAGATAGATGATAGATAGAAGAGAGAGGGAGAGGGGGTAAGTAGATGCTCACTGGGGATGTTTGCTAATGAACAATTCATATTTTGATTTTCTGTGTCTGAAAATATGCTTTCAATTTGAAGAATAGTTTTACTAAATAGAATTCTAACTTGGCAGTTTTTTTTCTATCAGGAACTGCAAAAATATTTTCCCAGCAACTTCTCACTTGCATTGTTTGAATCTAATATCAGCCCCATCCAAGCTCCTTGGACACAACATGACTCTCATTTCTCTTGTGGGGGTTAAGCTTTTCTTCTTGTCACTGGGTTTGAACCAGCTGATAAACGTACAACCTGTTTCCTTCATTTCTTACAGTCAGAATGTGTTGCTACTTAATAGTTTTTCTATCAAATTTAGAGCATATTCAGTATCATCGTCTCCTGTCTCCCCACCACACGCCACCCAGGGATCCCCATGACAGATCTTTAAACACGTTTACGTGGTTCTGCCCCTACGTTATTCACAGGTGGCTTCCACTGCTCTGTGCTCAAGTTCGCTGTTCCTTCTTTCTGTGCTTTTTTGGGTCATTGAGTCACTAATCCTCTTTGAATACATCTCAGGATTTGTGCCTTTCATTTCTACATCCTTGATTTTTTTTTACATTATTTCTGCATCTACTTATTTTAAACACATGGAAAGGGCGTTTTTGGTATTCTGTGATGATTTCAAGGTGCACCAGGTCTGCATTCCATTTGATTGGTTAATTGTTTACCATGCAGCTCTCTTCCCTATTCATTTGAATATCTAATAATATTTTTACGATGCACTGAAATTTTTCCTTTGCTGACAAATAGATACTTGTCTATTCCTGTAAATATCCTTAGGTTTTGGTTTGTGTATTATTACTTAGAAATTATCTTATCCTTTCCAGTTTTACTTTTATGACATAGTACATGGGTCTCCTACACATTGCTCAGGTTAGGGTGAATTAATGTCCGTTATTGAATCCAGAGTCTCCTAAGTTTTCTTTTGATTTGTGAGTTTTTGCAGTGTGGATAATGGAGACAGACATCTTAAGCCCTCAGCACGTGCAGCACTACCACTTAATCCTTTCAAATGTCTTTCCTTGCCCAGAAAATCTCCTCTCACACTGGTGCTGATTTCTAGTTTCTAAATATGGGGACAGCCCAGTTGTTCTCGTGCACCTCACCTACTCCATCTGACAGGCAAGGAGCCAGTCAGCTTTTTCCAAGATTCCCCTCCCTGCTGCCACAGCTGAACCACACTTACAGCAGTAATGTGGGAACGCCATGCAGGTTTTCTGCTTGTTCTCTCCCCTGTACCTCGGTGGCAGCTACCCTTCATTGTCTGACACACATTATCTTCAGAAGAGTTTTCCAAATATGCCACAGGTTTTGCTTTTCATTTTTCCACAAGGTAAGATCCTCTTCTTACTCCATCTTGGGTCGAAGCTGAGATTCCCCACCCCCCACCACCACACACACACAACAACCCTTTTTAATCTATTTTAGCCTTTTTTAACCTATTTAATTCAGGAAGTATTACCTGGCTTCACTGCACAGAAAAACATTCTGTTGTATAAACTCTTGGAGCTTTGAAACCCTATTGAGGACTGCCTTAGTAAGGGTTTACTGCTGTGAACAGACACCATGACCAAGGCAAGTCTTATAAAGGACAACATTTAGCTGGGGCTGGCTTACAAGTTCAGAGGTTCAGCCCAGTATCATCAAGGTGGGCATGGTACAGGAGGAGCTGAGAATTCTACATCTCCATCTGAAGGCTGCTAGCAGAGAATTGACTCCCAGGCAGCTATGGCAAAGGCACTAAAGCCCACATCCACAAGGCCACACCTCCCAACAGTGCTGCTCCCTGGGCCAAGCATATATAAACCAAGGACCTTTTTGAAATCATTGTACCCCTGTTTAATAACTCATACACACCTACACACACACACACATATTAATAAAAATAAAAATTAAAATCCAATGTTTACTGATGCCAAATTTTAATGTCATTTCTTCCCATTATAAATGTCACAAGCCATTTCATCACTGCTAAAAACCACATATATTTTCAATACTTTACATCTTTGACTTCCTTCCATAATGAGAATTAGAGTTCATGAGCCGAGGTCCTTCTCTCCCTCCCTTTCTTCTCCCTCCCTCCCTCCCTCCTTCACACCGAAGGCCCTTCACACTCGATCATTTTACACCCTAGAAGTCATTTTCTATCTTCTTTGGTGTCTGTGGCTTATGCCGAGTTGATCATTTCTAACTATATCACTGCATCCCATCCTATGTTTGAAAACCAAGACCCTGAAAGTTTAATGCTCAGTCCTCAGAAGCTAGGCGTTCCATGGAACACCCAGGCCTCTCAGGGCTCAGCCTGTAGTTTTCCTTCTGAGCTACTCTGT